>NC_045685.1:19180886-19480886 GCF_003331165.1 Xiphophorus hellerii | reverse complement strand
ATCATAAGTCAAACAGTCACTCAGAGCCACAGCTCAGCACCGAGCGCTTCGCCTTTGGGCTTTTCCGCTCAGCTGTTACACAATCAGACCCCCCAAACCGTCCTGTGTTGACAGATTCCTACTCATTCCTCCACGTTTAACTGCTCCACCCTCCCTTAGATAAACAGGGCCGGCCCAAGCCTGCATGGGGCCCACGGCTGGCATTTGAGGGGCCCGCCATCAAATTGGCCCACCAGCCACTACAACACCCCTGACTTTTCCTTTTGGTGCTTTCAAAGCTGGGTCAGTTTTGGTATTTGCAGTAACACAAGTGAGTCAACATGACGACATGATGCAGTATGTTTGACCATTACAGCAGTCACTTCACATTTATTACTAAAGGAACAACAGTCAATGTACAGTTCTCAGTTAATTATCTTCAAGGTATGACTCTTAATATAGCTTTAAAACTACGCAAGTTTCATAGTTTTAAAGTTGAATCTCAATAAAAGAAAACATAATTAAAAACTTCATTTTACCATTTAATTTTAAAAAATTAAACTCGTATAGCTTACTTACACACAGAGTGTAGCAATTTTACACTCAAAGTTTCTTTTCTGATTGTGACTGTTATTGCTTACAGCTACAATGAAAACCCAAAATTATGTTTCTCAGGGAATATTTAAGACAGATAAATTTTTACGTTTTTATTACAGGAAAATAAGCTTGCTGAGACGATGAGTGCCCCCAGAGGTGGGCACTTAAGAATGTTGATTTGTTGTTATCGCAATAAATTCCATTTAAAGTTAAAAAAAAATTTTCTTACTGTTGGTATTGTTAGTTGTACTATCTTTTATTTTTAAAATAAAGTTACCGTGTGCAATTTAGTGATACAAATCACACTTCTTTCCTAAAGAAACACATTACAAATGGGAATGTTTTTCAAAAGCATTATTTGTTTTTGCGTGGCTATAATTGCTGTGACACCCAGTCACAGTCATACAGTTAACTAAAAACATCTAACAAATGGTTCTTATCATCACTGTTATCACAAAAGCACCACAGAATATTGTGATAAAATTATAATATTTTAAAATTATATTGCCCAACTCTAATGCACGCAATACTTGGTCAGGATTCCTGCGTAAATCACTGCATCAATGCAGCATGACAAGGAGGCGCACCCGATTCAGACGGATGGGTTGTTGATGAGGTAAGTCAGGCATTTGATTCAAGTGTGTTGGAGAAGATAGAGTTGCATAACAAAAGCTGCAGACTAGTAGCTCTCCACTGCTGGACTTGAGCACTCCTGCCGTATATCCTCTGTGAGGTTGAGGTCAGGTGTGTTTGCTGGTCAGTCCAAAAATCTTCATTTGGAAACTTCATTTCCAAATGAAGTTCAAAATGTACTTTCTCCTGTACAGAACACTTTGTACCACCGAGACACAGTCCATTCCATTATTCTCAAGAACAGATAAGAGGCATTCATGTCTCTGGTTGAAGAGAGGCTTAACACTCAGAATGAGGCAGCAGCGGATAAGTCTGTGTGGTTTCTCTTGGAGCCCTGGCTCCAGCTGCAGTCCATGTCCTGTGTTTTAAACTCTCGAATGGGCTTTGCTTATTAATTATTTTATGGCTGTTGCTTGTGGATTTATTTCTTCTGCCAAACATTTTCCTTCCACTCTACTTTCATATAAGATTATGCAATCTCAACAGCCAGGTGTGTCAGGTAAGGTGTCACTGTCTGCTAGACAACTGTCAAGTCGGTCTTCTTCATGATTGTGTTGGCTATAACATTTCTGTATATAGAATCGATTTTTAATTGAGAAACTGAAGAAAGGGTTTTCATTAGCTGTAAGTCATAATTATCAAAATGAACAGAAATAAACACATGGAAGAGATTAGTCTGTGAAGTATCACTATTGAAACTGAGGAAGCGGAGTGAACTTTTCAACAATCTATTAAGTTGCACCTGTATGTGCGCAACCAAGTTCTCTTGGGGCCCTAATCAGCCATAAAGTTAGTGTGTATCTAGGACTAGTAAAAGTGCATTTGCCCTTACCTGGGGGGCAGTTACAGTCAGCTGAGGCTTGTCTTGCCGTCCTGATCTTGGCGAAATTCTCATAAGAGCGCTGAAAATTGCAAATTAACGTCACTTTAATTCATCTGCACGGAAAAGTGAGACTGGATCATAAGAAGGCAGCTAAAAAAAAACAAAAAGTGGAAGTCATGGTTTACCTGGGAAAGCAACTCGTCCACTCTCTGCTGCACCAGAGAATTGAAATCCTCCATGGAGTATCCGCGGACCTGGATGAAGGTGCGCTCCGACGTCCCGCTCTCCAAACCCACAACTCGGCTCCTGATGTCTGCCGCGCTGATGCTCAGATGGACGCAGAACGCGATGGACGCCACTGAACATAAAGACGAGATGATGTTCAGCGCTGCCGTGCGATAGTGTCGCTTCACTTCTTTCTCCATTTCGCCACTCTCTTTAAATGTCTTTCCACACACTAAACGCTCCTCTTGTTTTCTCGATCCCCCGCATTCAACTGCGCGCCGCCGGGAGTAAACCGCATCTGGTGCGGAGTCACGAAAGGGATGGCACGCTGCTGCTGCTCCTGCTGCTCCGAGTGTGGGTGTGTGTGTGTGGTGGTGTGTGTGTGTGTGTGTGTGTGCGCGCGCGCGTCTGAGAGAGAGAGACTGCAACGATGCGTTCGCGTACTTTATGGTGACAGTCACGGATAGATGAGTAGTGCTCCTGCAAACTTGTTGCACAGTAGCCTGCTGCAGAAGGAAGCTGCTGTTACGCACGGAAACGTAGAAGGAGACACGAGCTGAGGGGGGGGAAGAGGGTAATGGGAGGCAGTGCGCATGTTGTGGCGACAGCTCCCACTCTCATTAAGGCAATAACCCGCCTCCAATCTGCCATGACTGATTAGCATAATTTATTGAATCCCCCCAACCCCCTTTTTTTTGGGTGCTCCAATCTGGGATGGGGCGGTCACAGTTGCCATTACTTGATGGGAAGCGCAGTTATGCTGCTTGTTTTCCCTGTCAGATCCACCACTTGTGGAGCGGTTTAGAGCGCTGCGTAAGAATGCTTTTAAGGGATTAAAAAGCTGCTTCCTGCAAAATATGATTCACAATAAGGACTCTAAAAATAACTACTTGTTTTGAGAGAGAAAAATGGAAGCTGCAGTATCTTTGCGTAAAAGCGCAAAATAATATCAAATGACATATTTAGGGGGGATTAGATGGGATGGAAACTATGGTATAAAAAGAACTGTTTTGATTTAACACAGAAAACTGTAAATTAACTGCACTATGTGTCTGGTTTTTGTTTCGTTTATCTACTGATTTTGTAAATTGGGATTAAATTAAAGTTTCAAGACTTCATCATCTTATAGTCCACAAATAAATTAACACATTACCCACATCTGCTATATGCACAATGCTAATTATTATCATAACAGTGATCAAATTAGAATCTACTCTAAACTCTTGCAGTTTTCCCATCCACTGACTTTATCTTACTTCTGAACACCATGTCTGACAGTTACAGACCTACTGCTCTTTGGCGCCACCACTCGGCCAATACGAGTTCTATCTCACTTGTGAAATGAGCTAGTGAATCTAGCTCACATAATGAAGGCTGCATGCCTCATATGACTTATATACCCTGGGAAAAAAAAATACGCAACACTTCACTCTTGTGCTTTTTCACATTTTGTCACATTACAACCACAAACGTCATTGTATTTGATCAAAATGAATTGTATCTGAAAAGTCTCAGTGATGCACATTAGGAAAGTAGAAGGGAAGAAACACTTTCAGAAAGTTTAAACGAATACATCTAAATATGTGGCATATGGTTGTTTTTAACTTCCCAGAGGCAATACTTCTCTGTGTAATCACAACTGCAAGTCTTTTGCTTCCAGTTTTTCACATCTATAAAGAACATTTTTGCCCTTTTTCACTTTGCCAAAAATGCTTAGTCTTTTGTATTGAATTGAGAATGGTGGTGAACATCAACTTTCAAGCTTTACCAAAGATTATGAATTGGTTTTTGACTTTGACTAGGACATGTAACAGGGTGATTGCCTTGGTAAAAAGTGGACCTCTCACTCCCTGCCACCAAACAAATGACGAACTGCCTTTGCTGATTAGAACCGAAGGATAAATGCCCAAAATACACATTAAGCATTTAACAATTTAATTCTGTTTATTGGAGCTCAACAGGCTCTCAGAAACCATGCTGTGAGAAAGTTACTTTCATTTCATTTCTGTCAATCTTAAAGGAGGAATGAAACTCTTTGAAAAAGGGGATTCAGGTCATTCTTCATACTGACTGAATTTGTTCACTTTCGCAGCAGCCCATGAGATGAGTTTTCTGCCACCTGGGTCGACTGGAGACGTCTGTCACTCACTCCTTACTCGCTTTTAAGTAATAACTCAGCATAAAACTCTTTCTACCTCTGTCTGTTGAAGGAGCCATTAGAACTAGGCTTGGGTCACGCTGAGGAAGGAGAGAGAAACAATAAGACAATCTGACATAGACTCTGATGCATGGATGTGTTTGGATCTAGCCGGGACAGAGTGTCAGAATAATAGCTGAGAAAAGAAAAAGGGTTTAAAAAGCACCAATCCAATCAGCAACAGCAGGAAATGTTAAGTAGGAGAGAATGTGTCTGAACTGCAACCAGTCCAGTTTTTCTTTAAATAGAAGAGAACACACAAAGCCAGAGAAGTACAAAGAACCTAGGGTCAAGAACAGCAATTCAAAAGCATTCAATGAACATGTCCATATAATTAAAGAACAGCGTTCATTAAAATATGTGACTCAATCATTACGAATAATGAAAGCTACAACCACAAATTTAAACCCTCTAAATTTCTCATAAGCACAGAAAATCTTTGGCTTTCTGCTCGGAACAGCCCAAGGTCTTCATTCTGTGAGGGTAAGAGGTATTCTGGTTCTAACTAAATGAGTTGGAGATGACACCGTGTGCATTATCTGAGGAGAAAAGAAACAGAGGTATGTTGTGTTTGTCAAAAATAAATATATAAACGACACAACAAAAATTGATATTATGCAATAACATCTAAAACTGTTTTGCAAAGCACTGCACTCTGTCCATTTAGAATAGAATAGAATAGATTAGAATTCAACTTTATTGTCATTGCACTGTCACAAGTACAAGCAACGAGATGTAGTTTGCATCTATCCAGAAGTGCTCTACGATATATAAATATTTATTTACAGATCTACAAGACTATGTATGTATGGACTATAAGGGGTTATAGCAAGAGATATAGATATTGTGTATAAATATAAATATGGGAGCTACAGTATATGCACAGATTATACAGATTATACAGAATATACAAGAATGTTAGGGAATGGATTATAGATAAATAATGGCAGATAAAATTTACAGGTTGTATGTGTGTGTGAAGAAAACAGTCTGTGATGTGTGTGTGTGTGAGGATAGTCCATGGGTTATTGCTGTATGAGAGGATAGGGGAGTACAGTCCTTATAGTTTATGTTTTATGTCAGGAGGCATTCAAAAGCGTGACAGCTGTGGGAAAAAAGCTGTTCCGGTGCCTTTACACAACTGTCTTGATGTCCTTGGTACTAAAAGACTTCCATTTTCTTTATTTTTATTAAATGCTTGTGTTTTACACTGAAAACTCTTCATTGCTCTGTGTCCATGGACACTGCGTAATATCTTGCAGTTAGTTGGCGGTTGTATAATTAACCATTCTGTAACGTCTCTGGTTTTTGATCATCCGCATCTTGCTTGGCTCCATTTCTCTATGTTTGGGTACATAACAATCAATCACATTTTTTGCTTTTGTAGGTGATTGAAAAGTGTCAAAAGTAGAAATAAACTATTCTGCTAAGAAGGTTTGATACTGTAAGAGAACAGTAATGCACAGATGTGGGAACCGGCTTCAACACATCAGTCTGTGTGTCATCTATATTGTTTTGCTTATTTAACTGAAACATTGTAATCAATACACTTTTCAGTAACATTCACATGTATTTTCTTGCTCTGTCTAATTTCTGTGTTGTTTCAAGGCAATGATAACAAAGCCAGTCAGTTAAGAAAAAAATATTTGTATTTCAGACTTCAATACATTGTGTGTACAGCTTTATGATACAATATTTAACTCACAATATACAAATAAATAACCTTTGAAGTGTAACTAAATTCCAAATCAACTTGTTTGCTGATGAACTGTCTCGGTTATTTAGGGGTGAATTTTTACGTTTCTGTACGAATTTTAACATTTTTGAGCAAATTTGTTCATTTCGGCAATACTTTACCTAAACTGTCTCCTTCAGTTGAAAGTTGCAGTTGAATCTTCCTGGTTGCTACAGCTTGGTGCAACTTCTTCCCATCCCGGTTCGTGTACAAACCCATCTTGCTCAGACACAAAACCCCGCCCGGTGGCGAGTCAGTTGGACCAGCGACCGCAGCGAGCATTGCCAGACAGCTCTGCTCAGTTTGCAAACTGTGTGGATCGTTTGTAATGTGGACATAAAGTGGAATGGGACTCCTCTGCTCCGACTACTGGGGGACGGTATACCGCCACTTACTGGTATGGAGTGTGGTTCGTAATGGTCTATCTATTTATATATATATAAACTCCTATTACTATTACTACTACTACTAATAATAATAATAAATAAATATATCCTACCTATACATATAAATATTTATACCTGTCTATACTCATACACACACGCATACATACTTATATATAACTTTATATTCTACCCATTCTTCCTCTTCTTCTCTGTTTTAAAGTCGGTTGGCAAACAACTTTTAGGTGCATTGCCACCACTTTCCAGGTTGGAGTATAAATGAGATGCTTTTACTACTACAATCTCCCCAAAACATTTTTTTTTCTTTAAAAAAAAAAAGAAAAAAAAAACTAAAAATACTGTTAAAAACTACATCCCCAATGATTTCTGAAACAATTCCCTTATATCTAATATACCTTTATTCCTATTTAAATTTCTAATTAACACCTCTATTCATGAACATACTAAAAATTCTAAAAAATATATATGTGGTACTGTTTCTATCTGTTCACAATAATTACAACCTGTATTATGTTTATTAATTAATTTAGGAGTACTTTTTAATCCCTTATGTCCAAATCTTATCCTGGTTATAATATCTACTTTTTTGATCGCAATCCTGCTTATCGCCTCTTGGCGCTGTCTCTTCTTCTTCTTTAAGGTTTTGTTGGCAAACCAACTTAAAGTGCATTTACTGCCATCTACCGGAACACGAGTGTGGACATCGACGACCAGTGAAATCTACCGATACAAAACCATGGTTGAATTTCTTACACTTTGCCATTGACAGGGTTAGTTACACTTTAATTGTAAAGGTTTTTGGGGTTTTTTTTTTTAGGTATTCTAAGGTTTTTCTCTTCTGGGTCTCGGTGCCCTCACTGATTGCTGAAGGGCTTGTGGGAGTTTATCCTATCCACATGTATGTGGATCTGGATCAAGTTTGTGGTGTCAATAGACAAAAATAGTCTATTTCATAAAAGTAACAATCAGGGTTAAGAGGATATCTGGTGTGGAACCTCGGGGTCTCATTTTTTGGTCTTTGCAGATGATGTTTTGTGTCATGAAGGCATCACCTTTATCATTTAGAGGAGTGTTGTGCAGCTATGCGTGATTGAGCATCAGCTCCTCCTACTCTGGTGGCCTGTTTTCTCTGTCTTAGTTACTTTTTTATGAGAGATGGATTGGGGGACCTTGTCTGCAGTAATGCAGGAATGACACTTGTCTTCAACTGTTAAGAGCTGAGTCAATAAGCAAAGCTCTTGACTTAACAACCCGCCTTTGTTACGACCGTCACATCTTTAGAAAATACGTATTTTGACAGAAAATCTAAAATCCCAAACAAGAAGTTCGCACTCTGCCTGGATGTGCTTTTCAGACGGCTGGAATTTATGTAATTAAAAAGCTGGGCTTAATCCTAATATAAAAAGTGATGGAGTTATTGTTATGTAATAATCTCAATATTGTGAGAACCGGTATCCTTTGTTTTACGTTTTCTGCTCTAATCAACAAAATTAATAGAAACAAACAGGTAATTTTCAGCTGGATGTCACTGAGGTTATCCTCAACAGACCCCAAAGCTCAGTTCATTTTCTCCACTTTTAAAACTTCTTCACAAACAATTGTCCAAGAATACTGCACCGTATTCGCTTTTTTTTATGGTGTTCACTTTTTGTTTTTCCTCACTTCTCTTTTGTATGATGGGTTGCTTCTTCCTTATGATGCCTTTTGCCAAAGTTTTTCTTGCAGGTATACAAATTATATACCATTTAATGTATAGGATTTTCACTTTCTAAAAGTAAATGAAATTTTAGTCCACTGAAATGATTTGTAATTTACTGATTGACGAACTTTGAAATGATCAATGTTGCAACCATGCTCAGTTTTGATACTGTTTTTTTCTCTCCTGTGTTTTGTCGCCATCTAGTGGACTAAAGAAAGAATCGCTTTCATCATCAACAGTAACGATATTAAGCGTTCTACCTACCTGAATAAAGTGGCTTTTATTCAACTTTGAAAACATTATTTTAGGCTGAGCAAATAGTTTTACTCTAAAAAGATGTGTGGGAAAGGATTTTCTCCTGAGTTAAAAGTGACAGATGGAGTCCTGGTGGAACAGTCACGTCGTCCGGTGCACGACCCAAATCGAGAGTGACGTCAATGCCCGAGCTTATTTGGTTATTTATTTCAAAAGTTGCTACATCGAACCTACAGCGGGAGTTTGGAATCTTCTTAGAGAGTCTAAAAAGCGCATCACCACGGGCAGCGGCCCGCCGCATCACGCAGGATCCAACGGTGTTTATTTTTAGAAGCTCATCTTCTACCGTCGTTCAGCCCACATACCCCCCAATCTGCAATAATTCATGTTTGCAGATCATTTTCACAGCTGAAGAGAAAGGACCGGAACCGTCCTGAATCTGTCAGCTAAAGATGAGGTGAGTTCATGCGTCTGTTTTTTTTTTCTTACATGAAAAAGATATAAAATTTTATCTAGGACATTGAAAATCTAGCTGTTTATGTGCATAATTCTCCCGACTTGCCCTTTTCTTCCCCCCAGAAAATAGTCCCCACCCCCCAAAAAAAAAAAAATGTAAAAGAAATCTACCAAATATATAATTTTATTGTGTTTAAAATAATCTCTTGATATCTCCAAAAATAATTCCAAGTTGTTGCTTTGTGTTGTGCCTTGATGTGCAGTTTTTATAGAGGCAATATTGGGGCCCCTCCAAAAACGGTGTACCAGACCACCTTCGTTGATCCCAGAAGGTACACCGCCATGTGCTTCACTTCAAAAGAGAAGAACCCCTACCATCAACTAAAGGGCACACCCTACGACGTAGCTACGGTCAGGTATAGACTTCTTATCAAAGTTTCAAACATGTTATATGTGTTGGAATGTCTTAAACTCAGCCTTACTGATGAGGTCTATATTTATTCTAATAGTCAGAGATGAGCAGAAACTCAATTGGTAGAAATATGTTTGGCCCCAGACAAGTCACAGTTTTAGCTTCCACAGATTGGTTGCGTGTTTATGCAGCGTGAAGATCAGTCGATTGCTTAAACATCTCAACTCAAGTATAAAATAACACCTGTCTGCAACATCAATTGTTTCTATCGTAACCTCGCCACCCCCTGGACCAAAAAACTGTCAAAGGACAGCTAGGACAAAATGAAAGACCATCATCAAAATGCATGTTGGGAATGTGATACGGGTTGGTGTTGATGTTCAAGATCTTTTAGTCTGTACCCTCATGGGTTTTGGGATAATGAAAAGATGATAAGCCCCCAACTAATAAGATCACTAGTAACGTTGCACAATCAAGCAAACTCGGAGTACAAATCCAAGCTCCCATGTTTGGCACAGAACATTTACAATATTTCAATTTTGTCAACATGTTAAGATTGTAAACAGAATGTTTATGCTTAAAAACCCTCAAACGTGGTTGAAGTTTATTTCTCTCACTGTTGATGAATCATATTAAACACTGTCACTCTGTCTGTGACCCTGTAACAAAATTAAAACTCTTGAGTTCTGTGATTTGTCTTCCAGGAGCAAGTTTGTAGCCATACCACAAAAAAGCACTCAACCAAAGATACAAAGGGTGCCTGTCTCATCAAAAAACATTATCACTGTACGGACGTTTGCAAGCAGCCCAGAGCCTCGGGGTTGGTCTGTGGGGGATTACACAAGTGTGTATAAAAGTAAGCAACTGGTTAATGCTCATTCTCACACATGCAATACAGCTAATTATTCCAACTTAATTAGTATCACACTTATGTCCAACAGGGGATTACCGAGATTGGAGGCAAGAGGCGCCGGAAAGGTTTAAAACGAACTCAACCTTTGACCAGAGGTTAATAAATTCACTCAGAAATAGAACCTTTGCAATAAGAGAAAAGCAAATACCTTTTGAAAGCAACACCACCTATAGAATGGATTACGTCCGTCATCGGCTGTAGCTTAACAAGGGATTACCACCTGTTGGTCAGAGTGTTATACTGCTGGAGACTCGGACTACAAACCATAAACATCTTAAATTCAAGACCGGAACGATCGAAACTGAAGATCTCAACCCCGCCAGGCATTAGAAAATTCCACATTGAAACGTATCAAGCAACAAACAGTCAAGGCTTCTAAAAAAAAAAAAAAAAAAAGTTGGTTCTCAAGGAAAATTTATAAAAACTGCAGCAGGACTGCAGCTGGAATGCAACCAGTTGACCTGGTTTTAAAAGGTGGGTAATTAACAAAGAGCCCACATCCAAAAAGATGAACAGCGTTACCAACAAGCGTGATTGTGACGTCATGGAGAAGCACCAAAATCCTGCCTTCAAATGCTTTTCCAATATTTACTGGAAGGAGCGATGAGCTGGTGTTCGCTGAGCCGCAACAACCGCTGGGTCTTTTTCACATTTGAAACAATAAATGTCCAAATAGAACAACAGATTTTGGAGTTTACATATTTTTTACACTCATTGTCTCACTGACAATTCATTTTCATTGTTTTGATTAGAAAATGAAAACAAGTGTGTTTGCTACAGATGGTATGTTTTTTTAAATTTATTTACTTATGTCTTTGCCAAAGATTTATTTTTGGTAAAGACAGATAGATGTTTGATTAAAAACATCAAAATACTTGAATCAAACCAGTTATTTTCATCCATATGTGCTCTTCAGATACTCAACAAGAAACTTTGACCTTGGTTAGATTAATGAAACTTATAATAGGTTTTGCTTACTGTTACAAAAACAATTACAAGACTGGATACCCATTCTCTACAGATCTTAAACCTACTTTTTTATCACTAAATTAAAACAAAAAGAAATTGAAGTGAAAATTTACAAACCCAGAAACTGAAAGCATGTTATTTCGTTTTATTAAAAAGCAGGTGTTGACTCTACCACGTCTTTACTGGAGAAAATTTCTTAAAAAGAATATTTACACTTATACAGGGCTGCTTTGAAAAAACACTGATATAGCAACAAAAAAAAAAAAAAAAATTGAACCATCTTTAACCCTAGCAGCATCCTGGTTTATGACAAGGGCTCCAGTGCGACCACAAAAATGACACATAGGGCACAATTGGACAATTCTACTTGAGCCAAGTACTCATCAGTGAAAACTTGGAGTGGTAAACCTTGGGGAACTCAGTCTTCTTCAAAGCGGATGTGCTTGTTGGCCTCCTTGGCTCGGGCAATGATGATTTTCTCAGCTTTGGATATGAGCTGCAAAGTGACAAAGTAATGAAAATGAAATGAAAGATCAGAAAAAGCCCTGAAAGATGTACTACTTGTAGGGTATGAGATACATTGTGTGGAGCCGTAACACTAGAAATGGAACAATTAAAATCTTGGAAAAGCTTCTACGAGTAGACAGAGCCGGCCTGAGGCATAAGCAAACTAAGCCACTGCGTTGGGATTTTAATCTTTCCCTTGTGTTTCGGTTTGTTCATGAACACATCTCAGCAAATTATAGCCAATTATCCCTGATTTAAAAAAAAAAAATTGTTTAGCTTCACCTTTTCTGTGCCTCGCTTCTTCTCCCTGGGACGATTCAGTTTGACTTGGCGGTCCACTAAAATCTTCTGCCAGTACCGCTGTTCGTGGCCACCTTTAACATAAGATTAAACAGAGTATCCAAAATAGAATAAAAAAAAAAACCCACTCAGAACAAGTACATCTTTAAGCAATCTCAAAATGCTTAAACATGATATGTAAATTTCTCTCTCTGCATATTAAGGAGGAAACTTTCTGACCTTTAAGAATCTCAAGCTTCCAGCTGTGTTCCTTCAGCAGCTGCTCTTTAGCGTTGCTGATGGCGGTAGCGTCCTCCGGTGTGTGGAAACGGACGTGACATTCAACATCTCCATCCAAAATGTCAACATAAGCAACTGGAGATACTTTGGACAGAGCATCCTGTGCCAACATCAATAAGAGAGAATAAGAGATAAAGTAACATAAAATTACACCGGTGCATCTTATAAATAAGATCATCAAAAGTGAATATTTCACTTAATTATTTTTCAGACAGTCATATTTCAACTGTATATTTCTGTAACTTAATGATTTTGGCTTAGAGCTCATGGAAAATATTAAGATTTACTTTCTCACAAAATTGAAATGAGAAGTAAAAAAAAGTAACTAAACAATATTACTCAAATTGACCGTCAAAAGTTATTGACAGTTTCAACAAGAAAGGTAAGCCACAAAATATAATTGCTAAAGAAAAAAGCCAATTACAGACTGCTTCATCTAGGTGTATCGATGGAAAGTTGAGTGGAAGAAAAACGATACAAATATTCAGCCTGCACAGCATGGTGAAACAGAAAATATTCACCATGTAAAGTGATGTAATATTTTAGCTTTTTGTATTTTCATTATCAGAAAGGAATGCTTGCAACATATTACTGTGAATAAATCTAAACACTTTCTTCACTTTTTGAAATAAGTCACAGAAAAACCTTAAAACTCCAACAAAATTCTAACTTATTGCAGAGCATCCATGTGAAAAGTAAGTAAATCATCCACTTTTTGAATTTTAGAAGCTAGTTAAGATCATTGCGGCTACTGTACTTTGATGATCTTCCTCGCTGGTAACGGTTTGCTGTCTGTAATCTTCACGATGACGCCACTGACAAACTGCGGACCCTGTTTAGTTTCTTTTTCCGCTTTGTTGCTCATATCAACTGAAAGAGGGGAGAAGAATAGAAAATTCAACAATAACGCAGTAGAGCTCGTTCTGACAGACTTTTTTTCATTTAGCAAGAGGTCCAAACATTCCAGAAAAAGACTTGATTTATGGTCAGAAATGTGACAACTGCACCATCTATCCTGCCTAGCCATTCCTGCAAATGTGGAAATGACCAGTACAGTGGACGTTTTGGGGGTTTTATGCAATTTGCCAACAATATGCCAAAAATAACTAATCAGTTTCAAAACAGCCTAAAATCCAAAATCACCGTTTCCATCCTGAGCTGCGTCGTCATCCTTGTGATTAATCTTGCTGATGCATTTCTTCAGGGACGCCATGCTGCGCTTCTGTAGGACCAGATACTCTTCTTTCAGCTCAACCCACTCCTTCCTTCAAATAGACAAACAGACGTTAAAAGAACAATGCTGTGATGAAATCCAGCAGGGGCTTTACTATATTGAACCAGTGTCGATGCAAACGAATGAAAAAGGGATGTAGGGCCTACTTTGATAGAACACGTAACGGGATGACTTCCTCTCCAATTTTCAGCTTCTCTTTGTGCTTCTTTTTTCTCTTCCTCTTTGCCTTCACAGTCATGTCATCTCTGTTTTCTTTCCCCTTTTCCGTATTTCCCTCTGTGTCGCTTTTACTGGGCAGATCTGTGATGGGGAATAACACAATAAACAGCCAAGGATTTATTAGGCATGTGATTATAATGATATCACTGTTTACACTTGTCATTTCCTTAAAAAAGGACAAATTAACTCAATGTGGGTCATTCATTTGTCTAGTTGATCACTGTCACGCAATTGAATTGAGGTGTGAAGAATGACCAGGTACCAGCTATTTTTAATTACAAAAAAAGAGAGATATAACTGTAAACGCCAGAAATTATTATAGTATATTTCTATAACTTCATGATTTTTTCTCAGAGCTCAAGGAATATTTTAAAATGTACTTTCTCGCAAAATTAAAATGTGAAATAAAACACATTTTAAAGACAGAAGTGTTATTCAACTTGACAGTTGTCCTGATGACAATTAATGACAACTTCCGCAAGGAGGGTCAATCACAAAAGATTATTGGCAAACTGATGGAAGGTTGAGTGGAAGGAAAAAAGTGTGGTACGAAAAAACACGTACATGGACAAGACATACCTAGAGTATAAGAGAGAATGAAATGAGTGAATACTTACTCGTGCTGGCTTCATCTTCCTCCTTATGCCCAGTTTCACTTTCACTGGTTTTCCTAATCTTAGAGGGAACGTCACTCTCTGATCCCTCTGCAGTCTGTGACCGTCGCCGTTTCTTCTCTGATAATTTTCCCGGTGTCTTCTGTGTGCTGCTGGTCTCCGGATCACAATATGCTGTCACGTGCTTCCTCTTGTGCTCCGACGGCTCTGCTTCCATTGCAACCTCTTGGACTTTTTCTGCTGATGCTTTTGCTGCTGTTCCATCCTTCTTTTTTTTCTTCTTGCGCTTTTTCTTCTCCTCCTCCCCTATGGGGTATTACTGCACAGTAAGTGTCATAAAAGTAGCTTTATAATCCATGACATGCTTGCAAAAATTTAAACATTTCAACTTACGTGACTGTGGATTGTCCACAGGAAAAGGAATAGGTTTCCTATTTAACGTTTTGGGGAAAATCCCCGGCTTCCTTGGAGCGTCTTCAGGAGGGTTGTTCAACATCTGTTTCAGAAATAAAAACTTATCACGTGGCTTCTTTTGAAGTGTGTAAGGTTTTTAAATGGCTTAAAATTTCTTATCTTCATCTTAATGTCCCAAAGATTCCACACTCTTTACTAAGAGGACACATATTAACATATATTGGAAACAGTGCAATTTAAATATTTTGTATATCTGATTTCACAATTTCTAGAATCACGCAAAAGAAAAAAGTGTGACGAATGAAATTTAATTTAGCTAGTTTTGGAGAGATAGCCAGCAACTTTGTATGTTAATGCACAGATCACGTCACAAACAACTGACAGCAGTCCAGGTTATGCAGAAAACAACAATAATATACAAACAAGCTTTAAAATGATTTTACCATCACTGTTCAAAGAAATACGGGTTGTTAATGTGGGAAAATACTGTTAAACGTGCTGGCCGTATTTTAATATATACGATTTTCAACAGTGTAGCCCAACAACACTAAAAGAACTTGTTCAGCATAATAAACGGGTTGCCAAGAATGTGGTCTAGAGAGGACTGGACTATCCCATTTATGATATTTTTGGACAGGATACGTCCTCGTTAACACCTGAACTACAACCCCAAATCACAGAGGAGTTGAAAAAGAGGATTCATGGATGCAACATTTTATTTCCCTTTGAGATAAATAATGTGTTTTTAAATCGGATTTCAAGCAACTGATGCATAAAATTCACCAATTTGTTTTCTTTTTTCTTTTTTACACAAAACCCCCCTTAAAATCACCTCAATAGCTTTCTGAGCTTGTTCCTCTTTCTCAAACTCGACAAAGGCAAATCCTTTAGAGTCACCGGTGCTCCTGTATCTGGGTATGCTGACGTACACCACATTCCCGCACTTTGTAAAAACTCTTTCGATCCAGCTGTGAGTCACGTCCTTCGGTAAAAGTTCCTAGAAGGGGGAAGAGACAATAGAAAAAATGCATAGAGTTTGATAATTGAACTCATCAAAAGAAAAACTACAACATATCATTACGTTAGTGTTTCTGCAATTATCATTCAACGGTGGTTTAAAAACTTTCATTTTTCTATTTTTTTCCTGACAGAGAGATAAAAAAAAAAAAGTCCTTCAGAATGTGCGCCACATGAAGTCAAACTTTCTGAAATTACCGCAATGCTCATAAATGATGAACCACCATTCAGACATATTAAAGAAAAAGAGACTAAAATCAGGGTACATTATCACTAGTTTTTAAGTCCTATTTAATGGATCATGTACAAAATGGAGAGTTGTAGAATGGAGGCTGCAGAGATCCACAACTCAGGAAAGAATCTAATAGAACTGTCATCTATTCTTAAAGGATGAGCAGAAAGAAAGCCATTGCTGAAAGAAAGTCATAAAAAGTCTTGGTTGCAGTTTTCAACGAGCCATTTAAAGAAGGAGCTCTGGTAAAACCCGTCAGAGGTTGCAGAGGAAGAAAATGTGTTTTACCACATAGACCGTCCGGCTGTCGACGTTATTTGGTGGGTTTCCAAGCGGATGTTTACGTCTTACTTTAGTTCCTTCGAGGTTAATCTGAAACAAAAACATTATTTGTTTTTATGCGTCACTGATATGTTTGAGCCCTAGAAGCTCGAATTAGAAAAATAGTGCAAAACATGTGATAATTATTTGGAGCAAAAGCCGTACCTGCACTACGGATGAATTCTTTAGGGCTCTGGCGATCAGCTTAGTGTCAGTCGTCAGCTTCTTCATGCGACTGAAGTTCGTCAGCACAGATATGTCAACATCTGCAACCAAAGTGTGGTGCAAAGTTTAATGTAGTCTCAATTTTATGTTTACATTTTCAGTCTTGTTACTAGACCCTTACATCCACTGTCGGACTCGTCGATGAGCTTTTTCAGAAAGCGGTCCTTGTGCAGGTTGACTTCTCCAAACCAGAACTCCACCTGCCTCTTAATGTCGGTGAGGAGCTGCTTGACACGGGATCTCTTCTTTTTTTCTGTCTCCTTGCTACTGTCACTGGGTTTTGTTGCTCCATCATCCCCTGCTTCCTTCTCTGTCTTCATCATGATTAATGTGGGGCAGCAGAGTGGTGCTTTAACACAAAAACAATGTTAGAGGGCAGAGGTAAGAGGGTTTCTGAACTTTTCTATCTCTGTAAAGCCAGATGACTCAGTCATCTGATCACAAAAAACAATAGCATGCCCCAAGCCTTTTCCAGCACCTGTAGAAAATAAATGGGCCAGATTACGAAAGATTCTGAATTAGGTTAATCTTGTTTAACTTATAAGTAACTCATTAGCTGTTAGGGTAATTATTTGTTAGTTTTGGCAACTTTGTGACGTTAATGAATGAAAACTCGCGAGTGGCGACAGATTCAAAATACTCCAGTCTTAAAATGCTTTTCTAAACAAGTCATTCCACATTCATTTAAATTACACACTTTCCCGTAGACCTCACCTTGTTTGAGGAGTTTAACCCGATGATAAATACAAAAATAGGCTTAAATCAGAGCTAGCTCCAGGAACACAACACAAGCAGCCCGTTCGGACATGGCGCACAGTTATTTCGTCAGAGGAACCAGTTAAGTTTCCGGTTAGGGATTTCAAAATAAATGTCCAAGCTTACTATCTCGGGTGGTTGTAACAATTTTATTAATTAAATAATGATGTACATGCCAAAAATAAATAAATAAATACATACAATAAAATAACAAACAGCAGAAAGAAAAAAGGATAATATAATACGAAACATGAAATACCGTACTGCGGCTCTGAGTCAAAGTTTCACACCTTAAGCAAACCATTCGTGTATTTGATGAAAGCAAACAAAAATGTTACTCATGGCTTTTGGTTTAAATATCCCGACCCAATATTAGTGGCCGTCATTTGGCCACCCATTTGAAAACTTCTTAGAGGCACCCAGGTCAAAAACAATGAAAACAGTGTATTCACACAACTTTCCCTACAATCTGATTTAATTTGAGAAATGAGTAAAAGCACATCCGGTCGATGGGGAGGGAGCAGAGGTGCTGTTACTTTCAGGGAAATGTTGATATTTGGAAAACAGCATTAAGAAAACGATCCTGCTGGGGATCTGGCGCAGAAACAATAAACAACAAAATAGAACACAAACCCATGAATAGCTATATGGCTAGGTATATATGTCTATGTTAGGGACCGGCCGGATATACGGGGCCGGTTAGCTCAGTTGGTTAGAGCGTGGTGCTAATAACGCCAAGGTCGCGGGTTCGATCCCCGTACGGGCCACATTCTTTTTCAGTAAATACTTTTCCATTGAGGTATTTCTGAATGTAGTTTGCGTCTTCCCCCTGGTTTGGTTGGCTTATAAATGATGCTTATAATCTTTCCCCTCAATCAAAAATTACATTGCTCATGCATAACATCACTCTCACCTCCCTGAAGTCAAAATGAAGTTGCTTGTAAAAAAGTTAGTACACCCCATACATGACCTTTAGCAGCAGTGACCTGAAGTAGTCATTTAAAAAAATTTTGTCACATCATTGTGGGGGATTTTTGGACTGCTCTTCTTTCAACATCACTTCTTTCCTTGCATACCCCAGTTTAGGTCATATATTGACAGAAGGGCTTATTTTTGATTATATGGTAATTTGGTATGTAGAGGAGGTCATAGTTAATTTAAGGAGTCACAAAATGTTGCTGTATGAGAATGACAATTCATCAAGTTCAGCCATAATACTTGGCAGTTGGTATAAGGTGTTTGCTCATACGCTCTGTATGGTTTTCTCTAAATTTGGTTCTGTGACTCAAGTTTTGTGATTCATTCAGATGCAACTTTGAAAACCAAAAATTGGTAGTACTGTAATCTTTTAAAACATTTTCCTCCTAACAATCCCTCCAAATAAGTTACACTTGTTCTGTCTTTTTCTAATTATGTTGTCTTGAACTTTAACATTTTTTATACTTACTGAAGCTTGTTGAATCTAATCTGGGTCTACATGTAGGCCTATAGAGACATTTAAATGAAATGTGTGTTATTACCTAATTGCTACTTTTCATTCTTAATCCCATGAAAGTAGCAAGGATGTGCTTACTTTTCCACATAGCTTTGCTTCAATGGTTTTTCTTTCTAAACACCAAGGGGATTTTTAATGTGTATTTTTGTAAACGATTTTAGAATCTGGGAAACTTTCCATTGTGACTGTGTATTGCTCCAATCCTATCTGGGTCATTTTGGCACATAAAAATTGTGGTTTTAGTGTTAATCATTAAAAGAGAAAATAATGACGTTGTTCCGTGTGCCATTCATTTTCCTTCTTTAGTCTTTCATGAAACAATTAGCAGGAAACAAAACGTTCTCACGTCTTCAGAGATTTAAAAGGCTGTCAAATTTTTGGAGTTTCTTGCACATATCATCGTCCGTGCAGGACTCTATCCGGCTCTTAATAAGCTGCGACAGTTGACTGTAGAAGGTCTTTGCCCAGTGGAGCTCCAGACAGCCACTTGACACGTTACAAACTTTGTGGAGTACCGTCAGTAGCTTCTCATTGCTGCTGACCTGGCAGCGCCTAAAAACCCAATCCCCCCACTCTTGCCACATTTGTTCATCTGTAAAATGTACTGTGATGCTCTCCTGGTTGCACAGGCTCTCCGACTCGGTCTCATACAAGTCGTTCCATATGACCCTGAAAGAAGAAGAGGAAATAAAAGAAAAAGCTTTAGAGTTCTGTACATTGAAGAGGAAAAAAAAGTTAAGCTCAAACTTACACAATTGTTTGCAGTGGATCAGGCGTCAAATCAGCGAGTGACAGCAGACCTCTGTGACTAACTCGGTTACCCTCCATCCTGTGGGAACAAATTATTAATTCATAGGTATTCATACACTTTTATGTTGTTTAAGTTTTTTCACATTATAGCAGCGCATTCCTGTGTATTTTACTGTGATTTTCTTTTATGATAAACCAACACAAAGCATTGCATAATTCACAATTTTCCATTTTTTAGTACAAATAGAAACTGCAAACGATATTGTGCCCAATTAGGCCCTGATGCCCCCTCAATAAAATCGAGTCACTCGATTAGTAAAGAGAATCTGCCTGTATGTAATTTAATCTGAGGATAATCCAGTCGTTTTGTGAAGGCATCAGAAGTTTGTTAGAGAAGATTAGTGAACAAACATAATCTTGAAGACCAAATAACACACCAGACAGGTCAAGGATGAAGTGGTGGACAAATTTAAAGGAGGGTTAAGTTATCTAAAAAAAAGACGGAGTGCTATTTGTTTCATTATCTGAACATGGGGAGACTATGGCACACTGAAACCTATCAGGATTCTGGTTAAATTTACAGGTCAGACAAGGACAGTTTTCAGATTGTTTAAAAACCATGTAAGTTTTCCTTCCATGTCACATTTGTCCTCCATTTTGTGCTGGTTTATCACTTGAAATCGCAATGAAATACAGTAAAATGTGGAAAAAGAAAAAATCAAAGATGTATGAATACTTTTTCAAGGCACTGTTAGCTACATGAAGTTTTAAATAGATCAGTAGAAACAACATGCAGATTCTGTTCCCTTTTCTCTGCGTCTCTTTGGCTATTAAAAAAATATTCAATATTTTAATTGGACAGAAAAAAAACAGAAGTTAGGGAAAAACAAGCCGTTACACGACATGCAATAGGATATTTCTCATTCTGTTAATCCGCTTTCACTTCTCTAAAATGCTTTGCATCATATTGTGTTTCAACCCTACAAGTTTTGCCGTACCACAATTCTTGAACTTTTTTTTTCACCCGAATCGAAGTGCAAAGAGCTTGTAGTTCATCGTCACCGATGTTTGTCCATCCGAGCCTAAAAAAAAAGAACAGAAAGAGTGACATTGTTTGAGTGAGACCCTGTTAATGAATTAATTCAGTCAGAAAAGTTTTTGTTAGTGGTTACTGTTTGAAATTATGAGAAAATTAATTCAGATATAGTAGTGAGCCGTGTCTGGATGAATGAAATCTTACCCAAGATAGGCGAGGTTTTCTGAGATCTTCACCACATCTGCAATGACCTGAACCGCATCCATGTCTAAATTATTTTCTCCAAGCCTTTGGAATAAAGAGAGTTCGTTAGTGGAGTAGCAAGTGTACATGTTTTGACATGTGGAAGTAAATATAATGCCTTGCAAAACACATTCTGACCCCTTAAACATTTTCACTTTTTTGTCATATTGTAACCACAAACTTTAAGGTATTTTGTTGGAACTTTGTGTGACAGAACAAAACAAAATATTGCATGTGAAATGGAAGGAGAATGGAAGGAAAATGGTAGTCAAAAGGTTTTATGAATAAAAAGTGGGATATGTTTTTTATTGTGCCCCCTCTTCTCTGATTACCCTTAACCAAATCTAGTGCAGTCATCAGTGGTAGTCTAATAAGTTTGATTTATGTTTTTCAGAGCTCTGCCGTGTCTCCTGTAAACTTTCTTCTTGCTTCTCTTCCACAGAGGCAATGTTTGTGGTATGCACAAGTATTGGTTGCTCTGTCTACAGCTCAGGATATTGTTATATAAGCTAACTTTGCATTTAACTTCCCCAAAACAATTTGGATTTTGTGGCCTCTCAGCTGTGTTCCTTGATCTTTATGCTAATTCTTACTCGCTAATGTTCCCCAACAAATATCTGAGTCCTTCCCAGGGGAGCTCAATTCATACTGACTATAAATTACACACAGAAGTACCAATAACTGATAAGGTGACTTCTGAATACTTTGAATAATTGGTTCTACTGGAGTTTACCTGGTAGTGTCAGAAAAAAAGGGGGTTGAAAATAAATTCAAGGGGTTTTCTGGGATCTGAATGTGGCAAAAAGTGGAAAACTTCAAGGGGGAAAAGATGCATTTTCAAAACCTTCAGCAGTTGCAGGTGAGCTAAATTTCACCTGGCACTCACCACAGTCTCTGACATCTATGCAGAAATGGTTGAATGTTGCTCAGAGAGTCACAGTTCACTCCAGTCGCTGTAAGATCCAGTTCTGATAGTATTTTGCCTTCTGTGAGGGTTAGGAAATACTTTATGGCATTATGGTCCATTTGAGCAAGTGTTTCGTCGCTGACATTTACTCTAAGTAATTCTGGGAGCACTGGTAGGGTCATTGAGGGGTCCTGTTGCTCAAACAAACAATGTAAGCAGTTCAGAATATGGGCTCCGTTCTCACAAAGCATTGCGAGATCTGTTGTGATCTTCTGACGGTACATCTCTACTTTTTCCTTCTGGCAATGAAGTCCCACTTGTCTTGACAGAAAATTAGAATTTCGATCTGAGAGGATTCCAGACAGGAAGCGGCTGAAGAGGTCCAAGTGTCCATTGTTTTGGTTGTCACTGCTCTGCATTGCATCAGGCAATGGTTGATCCGTCACAGCGCAGTAAAGAGCAGCAAAGAACTCCTGAACAGTGAGGTGGGCAAAGGAGAAAACCTCTTCAGTGCAGCCGGGCTCTTGTGCAACTGTCGTATCAAGGAAGGTACTAATCATGCTGCATCCCTCTAGCCCAGCCACATCTTGGTCGCTGCTGTAGAAGAGTGTTTGATGCTCCATTAGCTTCTTAAAGGCAAGTCGACCCAGCTTCAACACAATATCAGACAGCTGCTGGTTGGTTTTTACTCCTTGGTCTTCAGGACACGTCTTAGTTCTGGACTGGGTGTGAGAACGAAGCAAAGCCACCAGATATTGCACGTAAATATCCGTCATGGTCTTTGGGCTTTCCCCACAAAGATCTTTGCTCTCATTGAGGATGCAGCACACAATGGAGCAGAAAGCAGGAATATAGCATAGTGTCAGCATTAGTTCATTTGCTGACACCATTGAAAACATTCTGTCAGCCACAGTAGCATCCTGGAAATACCTCAGGAAGAAGTCTTGAACTTCATTTATGGAGAATCCGGCAATAAGCACATAGCGGTCGATGCATCCAACAGGGATGTGGTTGATAGCTGTAGGCCGGCTTGTGAGCATGACAGAGGCATTGGGTAGCAGCTCACCCTGCAACAAACTCCCCAAAATTTCATTCACCTCTGCATCCTCCTCTGGCTCAGACACAAATACGTCAACGTCGCAGCTCCGGTAGTGTCTGAACTCGTCAAATCCATCCAGGATAATTAGGAGTTTGTCATCGTTAGCTAAGATGTAGTCCAGTTCTTTAGAAAGGTGCCTATTCTTACGAAGTACCAACTCTCTGAAGTTTGTGGGCTTGTCAATAAGATTTAAATCTCTAAAGCTCATGTGAATAACAAAGTCAAATCCCAGGTGGTCCTTGTTCTGCCCAAAATCAAAGAGAATTTTCTGCACCAGAACTGTTTTGCCAATTCCCGCCACCCCTGTCACCAGCACTTTCTTTATTGGACGTTTTTCATTTGTTCTCGAAAACAGTTCAGCTGGTGCAATTTTCCTTTGCAGCCCTGATTTATGTTGTAGAGACAATCTCTTTTGTCCAAAAGCCAGCACCTCGTGTCTCTTAATCTCTAAGGCCTGGTGTCCGTCCATTAATAGGAGGTTGACGTAATGTTCAGAAAAGAGGATTTTGTCTCCATGCCTACTATTGTAGAAAAGCATGCTCTCACTCCTGCGCCTCAGGACATCTTTGTGCTTTTGTTGCATCTTCTTGTACTCTGCAGTGGCAAAAAAGGTAAATTGTAAATTTGATTAATTGCTATGGAGGCATTTGGTGCAAAAGTATTAGAGATTGTAAAGTCACAGAGAAAACTTATGAGTTTTGTAATAATATATTCAGTTTTCAGTCTTTAAGAAATACAAAACAGTTTCGCCTCTTCAAATTCATAAGTAGACAAATTATGTTCTTAGAGTCACAGTTTAAAAAAAACCTTACATTACATCTACAGTTTTGCCCCACTTGAAACAAAACAAATAAATCCACATCCAAATGACTTATCACTCACAGACACAAAACCACTTTCACACCTTCAGTAAATCTGTAGAGCAGGCACACAGATTCTGTTGTGCAAGTCACAAAATACAAAATTCCTGCTCTAATAGTTTTGCACCACTTGGTCCAGCACATTTGGAGCAAAATTAATTAACACACTTGTATTAACATCTTCACACAGAAACAGGTTTTATCAGATTTTTTTTCCAGTGAATGCAAAGTGAATGGCAGTGAATGGCCGAAACCCTGGCATAATAAACAAAAAAAAATGAAGGCTTGAAAACTTCAGTCTGTGTGTAATTCATCTATTTCACTTGAGCTACTGAAATAAATGAGCTTTTCAATAATATTCTAATTTATTACGCTATAATTTTAATGTGATATTAAAGTACAAGCTTTGCTTCGACTTAGATAAAGAAAATGTTAATGTAGAGAATAACTGGTGATAAGAAAACGGGGCCGATTAAAGGCAACAGTTTTTTAAAATTAAAATGAGTTGAGAAGTTAATTGAAAGAACCGTGTAAAGTCACAAACAATGTGTGTTAAATGGTATGTGATTGCTGAAGTTTTACCAGCTATTTGTTTGCCCAATACTAACAACCAATTTGGACCTGAAAGGGTATCAACCAAACAAATGGACATTAGTACAATGAAATGTACTGTATGTAATGTAATGTAATGTAATGTAATGTAACCTCAAATTACATTATTTTGTAATTTGAGGTTTTTGAAATTCAATGATTTAGTTGATTATAATATTTTGTTGGTTATGTATAAGGCACACCTAAAAACATTACCCTTAAACATCCAAAAAAATTTTGAAAAGAGAGAGAGTGGTTATAACCTTAAGGGGACACAGATTTTTAAGAAACCTAAATTCAGAACTTGTTTGAAAGAACGATGTACTTCGATACAAGGAGTCAAACTGTGGAACGACCTGCAAAACGATGTTAAAAATGCTAAATCATTACACATGTTTAAAAGAATGTTAAAGATTGTTTTTTTGAAGAAGTATGAAATAGTATAAAGTCATAGTATAGTATTGTTCAGTTGAGATTGATGATTGACCTTGTTTCTTTGTTCTTCCTTTGTTTTCTTTTTTTGTCACATAAGACAAATCAAAAAAATTTTAGTGTTTTTTTTTTTTTTTTGTTTGTTTGTTTTTTTTGTTGTTTTGATCCATAGTTGAGAAAAAGGGGCAGATATTATAAGATTATTTTCTTCTTTCTGCTACCTTTCATTTCATTTTTTTTTAAATTATTTTATTTTTTTCTTTGTATTAAAAATTTTTTTATTTGTATTGAATGAAATGAATAAAAAAAAAAAAAAAAAAATCTGTTAGTTGCCTTTTCTAAAAAATAGAATCAGCATGTTTTCTTTTACAGAAAACAAAAGTGAAGGCTAACCACATAAGGTAGTAAGTAGCAGCTTTAGTGCATGCACCCCATGTTAATTATATTTAAATAAAGGTTTTAAGCTACATTTCAGCTTATTCAGAACTAGGAAAAATCATTGTATATCACGTCACTTCACATTTTCCCAGTTAAAAATTTCCCAAACCTGAGGTTGGAACTTGAGGTGCATTCTTGGAGAGCTGCCGATGACTTCTAACAGACAAGAAAACTTTCGCTGCTTCCTCCCCTTTGCACTCCAGGATATCCAACACCTTCCGTACTCTGGCCCGGGGCCCCGGCTGACACAGCACTTCCTCCCGGTCATCCCGAGTGAAGGCTTTCTGATCCACTAGCTCTTCTATCAGGGAGTCGATCTGTCCTTCCAGTTCATCCACCAGGGAAACACGCAGCACTCTCACTGCAGTCAGGCAGGAGTTGGAAGCGTCGATTTCCACCATGGCTGATGTGAAAAGCATCCGCGGGACAGCCCGGTTCTAATCATCTGATGATTGCTGTTTCTGATTAAGCTGGTGTGTTGATATTTCCTCAACTGTCTGAGAGACAGATGGCTGGATATTTTAAACAGCAGAAATAGGAAGTAGAAGTACCTCTGACATAATGAATGTGAAAATGATGACAGCAACATGATGAAAGACCTGTTTATCCGGTTTATGGTTTTTTTTGTGTTGTTGTTTTTAAAAGCTGATCTGATGCATATGTTTTGGATCAGGGTTCAAGGTAAGCCAGGTAAAACTTTTTCTGCTCTAAAATTCACTTGAACTCAATCATGCAGACACGATTTTTATTGTTAGAAGAGAGAGAGACACACACTCAAACTTTAAAAAGGAACGTATTTTTGCTTTATTTTGCAACAAAATAATAAGTAACACATAGAGTCACCAGCAGAGGTTCCCCCTGCATGCACAAGAATACAATCAGTGGGAATAAATCAACGTCATAAAGCAACAACCCAGAAAAAAAAATGTAGATGAAAGCTCATGAAAATAAATAATACAAAAAAATGAACAAAAATATGTACACAACTTAAGACCATGAGCAACATTTAGTGACGTTTTTCTCTAGTTACATAAAAAAATATCCACACCTCATTCAATGACCCAGCAGTTCCTGCCGAGCCCCTGTAAATGATGATTCATTTTGTATCCACAAAGCTAAAAGTGCAAACCCTGCTCATCAACAACTTCTATGAAACTGTGGTTAACTATTAACAGTTTCTACAAGTTCCCATCAGTAATAACCAGCAACACTTCACATTATTGACATGTCAGTGTGACGTCATTTTCAAATGTCCACAAATTAAGAGTGAAACCTGATTAAGAGTTCACAAATGTTAGGTACTTTTCAGAAAAAGTGAAATCCGTTAACTTGTTTGTATGAGATACAGGACCCTTCGCATTTATTAGCACTCCAGTTGAAGAAGTGCAACGTGTAAATTGAAAACCATTTATTTGTTTATTGCTCTGATTATTGATGTAGACATGTTCCGAGTGGTAGTTATTTGTTTTTCATAGTTTTTTGATATCTTTTCTTACTTACTGTGATCAAAACAAACATTTTTTTCTTGCCTTTCCCATTTTGAAGAGTGCACAATAGTAGTATTGTCATTTTTGTACTTCAGAGACAGGAAATATTTGGCCATTATTTAAAAACTACCTAGACATGTAAATAAACTCAAAGTAGACACTTAAAAAATGTTTCAAAAACTTATTCTTAAATTGATATGGGTGCTACCTAGTGATTTTCTCAAACACCTTTATTTCAAAACAGAAAAAAATGTACTCAAATTAAAAGTTGGAATTTTTTTTATCAGCTAAATTTCACGTCTTTTCCGATGTAGCCAATAAACACGGAGGGTGCTGTAAGAAGGGAATTTCTATGTTTAGACAAACACTTTAGTGGTTAAAGGAACATTTTGAACAACTTTTCATGAAAACATATAAACAATTTTACTCTAAGAATAAAATAAAGAAAAAACAACTTTGCAAGCCATGTTTTTAACAAGGACTTTGATGAGTTAATAGTGCAAAATACGTGTATTTTGTCTTGAAAAACATTTGTTCGCTTTAGTCCCATGTATAGCCCTTAGTGCAAACCTCTGCAGGGGATCACTTTTTATTGCTCTACTTTCTATTTTGCAGGATTCACATGAAATCCTGCTAACAGATGGTCACCCAAAAAGATAGAAAGGGTTATAATTTAATTCACAGATGGTTGAAACTAATTACATTGTCATATATTTGCTTTATTTCCAATTTATTAGAAGCATCACTCTGTTTTATTTTTAAACAAAAGCATCCTCACATTAAGTTGACAAGACAGCATACCACTTAAGCTAATCAGTAAGCTAATGGGTTTGCTGGTAATTCTTGACAGTGAGGTAATATAAAAAGTTAAATATAAAGACAGTTGTGTGAAAACTGGTGGTCTGTATAAAATCAGCCGTATTTCCATTGCTTGTCTTTGGTGCAGTAAGAAAATTCATTAAACTGACAACAGTTTAATCACTGGGTGGATGGGTCATTAGTCAGTGCATCGCTGTCTGCAGTTCCTCTTTCAGGGACAATGTTATCACCTCCTATTGCCATTTTTCACAATAGCAATAGGAGGTTTGCACAACTTCAGAGGAAATCTGTTAGTGTGACCTTTACCATTTTAAAAAACAGACAAAAGTAGGAAGAGTTGAAACTGAAGCTTTCATTTAAGGCCGTCCATCTTTCGTAAGCTTTCAAATTCAAACCAAGCACATGACATCCTCAAGGCGGAATAGTCACCCTCACTCTGGGCATGAGACAAACATTCCTCACCCACTCAGCAACTCTCATCTGAGACGGACCACAGAAGAAACGGCTGTGGGTGTCGAGTTCCCCCCATTTTAGGACCAATCCAATCCCCCCGACCTGTCCGAGTTCTCCACACGCCTCGTCCCACCACGTCCCCCGTCCCTCAGGTTTTCCTGCAGGAGTGGCAGCAGCGGCTCTTGAATTGCTGCAGGGGGCAGAGCTCCAGCTGGCGGACCCTCTCGCAGTACCTCGTGCTGTCACGGCACTCCTCTGCTGGAATACACAGCGGAAAACAATTATTGCTCATCATTACGCAATCAGGAGCAGCAGGAAAGACTTAAGTTTACGTACAGTTTCAGCTGCTAGAGCGAGGTCAGTTTGAGTACTTTTTTCCAGTAAAGAGTGAAGTAATCATTTTAAAACTGCATTTTACATTTCTACATAACAGGTTCTTTGAAAAAAGAAGCTGGGGAATAAAATATTTCTTCTTGCCACTTTTCACTAATGATCTGAAATAATTTCATTTTACTCTCGGTTTTGAAATTGTTTATTTGACCTTTCTCTTTCCAGGGTTGATTGATAACATAGCAGCCAACTATGAGTCTGTTTTATCCAATCCAACAACAGGTTTTGTCAGAATCGTTGCTTCTGACAAAACCAAAGTCAGAAGCAGGTGGAAACGTGAAATCTGCCTCGATCCTGAATTATCGAAGAAACAGAAGCAGATAACGATTATAACAAAGCCTTGCAGGTGGCACAAGCAAGAAGAGAAACCGTGGAACAGTGATAAACAGCCAAGAGTGGTTGAAAAGAAGAGGATCAAATACTGAGCAGCAATAGGTGAGAGAATAACACAAAGCTTAGCACCAAAATGTCTAATCACCCAACAGAATCCAAGTTTCAATCTGACCCAAACTTTCCACAGACAAGATAGGAAGCTGATGTGGATGTTCAGAAAAATCCAAGAATCAGCAAAACTTAAGTCTGTTATGAAGTGGAACCTGCTGGAACACAAGTGTCCTCTACTGGGGGAAGAACGTTTGACCTCAACGTAAAACTATCAAACTTTTCAAGCTAATGAAAATTAGCTTGAAATTTCAGCTACCTACATGAACAAATACTGAGGAAACCAAGACAAACATTGAGCTATTAGGCCACAGAGACAAGTAGTGCTGTATATTTCAAGTACACTGGGGTGGCAGTGCGATGAGGAGGGAAAGTTTTGTCACCAGTGTAAAATACACAAAGTGAAGGGAACAATTACAACTCAAATCAGCAAATAAATTTCTGAAACCCAGAGCACAATGATCCCCAAAACACATCAAAACTGGTTTTGAAGTAGATCAAGTTAGCTAACAGCTAACTCTGAAAAATGTAAAAACTATGTTTCAAAGCTGGATTGATACCAGAAAACCAACAAATGCAAATTTATGCAACCAATCAACAGCAAAAAGCTACTCAATAATTTGCTAGATGTTTGTTGGTGTCTATAAAAAGCATTCGGTTGAGATGACTGGAGAAACTCATACAACCAGTTGTTGTTTGCAAAATTCATTGAAAGTATTTAATTTAAAACCATCATTTCAAGGCCCTGAAGTCCAAGCGTCTCTTCTGAATACAACATACGTTGGCATTTACAGTTCCTGTCAGAAATGTAAATGCCAACATATGTGATTTTGAAACATTAAATGATTTTAGGAGTTTCACAAAGTTGACTTTGCATAACTTTGTTATTCTAATATGGATATTCCTGGATATGGATATTCTAACCATATTCTGTGGTTAGAATATCCCTTCTAACCACAGAAGGGATATTCAGAGTCATAAACATAGTTCACAAACTCTTTCTTCTCACTACCATGGTTTATACTCTCAGTGAGAATCTAAAGGGAAACCCCTCACCCCTCCAACAGTTTAATATCAAAATTCCACAGAAAACCTCGTTAAATGTGAAAAAAAATCATGGAAAGTTTGAATTTTTTCATATTTTTTGGACAATTTTATAATAAAGAAAAATGTGACGTATGTTTAGCAACAAGCCCAGTATCTAGTAAATTATAGATTCAGTGGAAAATATGCATAACATTAAAAGTAATTGGTGAACCACTTTTGAGAAGGTACGACAATAAATCATGACAAAATAGCCAAACATTTTGATTATAACCTCTCATCAACCGGTGTTGTCAGTGCAAAGGACGGTAAAAAATGGGGAAATGTGTCTTTTACTGAATTTATGACAAGAAAGTAAGCTAAATACGAATAATATATGGTCCGATTTGGAGATAAATTGCAGAGCAGTAATGATATTCAATATCTGACTTACAAAGAGAACCAGAGGAGATAATTGCTGGAATCATAAATTGAATGACGAGTTAGGGTCCACGGAAACAGAGGCGGAGTTAGGTGTGCCCTGCTTGCAACTGCCCAGCACATGGAGTTTGTGTCTTTCAACATTTTAACAGCTTTAAATCCCACACTGCCATTCAACACTCTGTTTTTATATTTGACCATTTAAAATGACTTTGAACTACATTTAGACTGAGAAAATTACTCTAAAATATTTCACAGCATGTTATCATTCAAAGATTATTAGTAAAAAAATAAAATAAAATCTCACCTCTGCCACAAGACAGCATATTGCAGCGCTGCCAGCTGGAAGGCCGAGGTCTCCACATGCAGTGGTGATCCCGTGTCGTCCTGCCCGTTCGACGGTGTTTGCAGGTCACCTGACGGGATTGGAAACCGTGTCGGCCGCAGGTGGCTGTGCACTGTGTCCATGGCCCCACGTACCAGTAAAGGAAGCACGCATCTGTGGAGCAGTTTCTCACTGAGCTGGGCCTAAAGCGATAAGATAGATACGAGACATTACTTTCTGTTTGATTAAAATCAGTTCTAAGAGAACATAGGCTTGTAACCTGAACTCCGTTTACCTCCTAAAACCTTGACACATCCTATAGGAAACTTTGGTACCATTCGTGTCTTTGCAGTGAACGTGCCGATGCTGCGTTGCCAAACTGGGTCCCACACACCGACCAAGACACTGAAATTACGTAAGATTAAAGTTTTGGCGACTTTCTTGGAAACTAATGAAAAAAAAGATGTGCTACATGGGAATACTCACTAGTCCCCAGGAACTTGTGATCCATCTGGCACAGGGCAAAATGTTGCATAACCTGCTACTAGATGGTTTCTTCCCTTTTCTAAGACAATGCCTGGTTTGTACTTCTCTTAAACTGGCCTCGGGACCCATCGTGCAACGAATACGTCTAGACTGGGATCCCCCACCGCAGGAGGCAGAGCATGGCGCCCATGTATCCACACGCCATCTAGCCAAGCTGAAAGGAAAATAGAAAATTTACAGATTGCTTGCACTTCTTTTTTTCAAAAATTTGTCCCAAGTATATGTTTATATGCACAAAGGAAACAAATGAAGAGTAAACATAATATTTTCTACCTAGAAAACCGTGTGCTTAACAAACTGTACCTCCATGTTCTATTACAATCTTTACTGTATAATAATTTTGAAGGAGCTGGATTGTATGTAATTGGCTCTGGATCTCAATATATGAGTCTGGAAAAGCTTGACTTGTGGTGCTTTATGATATTTATGTTGAACTGATTCTGTGTTATAAACTTTAGCTGAAAATTTGAAGTTCAGTAAACTGAACTGGAGTAATTGAACTAAAAATGAATGGCATTAAAGCAAACTGAACTGAACTCCACTGGATTGAATTGAATTGATTATAAATTTATTGAAGTTCATTGACATGAAATGAATGGAACTGAAATGAGCTAAATTAAATTGGGTTTAATTGAACTGAACTACACTGAATTCATATAATTTGAACTTAATTGAATTTGACTAACTGAACTGAATTAAAATGAATTGATTTAAATTGAAATAACTACATGAGATGAAGTGAACTGAAGTGGAGTGAACTGAAAGAAAATCATTTTGAACTGAACTGAAACAAATTTGATTCAATTTAATTCCAAAGTATTGTTTTCATGTTTTAGTAACTATATAAATGTATTTTCAGCGTCCGTCCATCATATAATCATTTAATCTAAGGAAATTAAATCGAAATGAAATAAGCTGAACTAACTTATATTGAACCGATTGAATTCAATTTAAAAGTAGAGCACTTAACAAAATTGAGGTCAATTAATGTGAATTAAATTGACAAGAAAGTCACACAAACATGTAGTAACAGTAACCGACCTGAGGGGGCAGCCTTGTCCTGTGCAAAGGCCGTCTGACTGGCTGCTGTTTGTCCTCTCAACACAACCATCGTCAGTGTTGTTACCACGGAAACAGCTTCTTTCTTTACTACCTGGACAAATAATTAAACAGATTGAGATTTATTTTTTAAAGATCTACAAACCTGAAAGCAACAAACAGAACTAAGAATGTTATATGGAATGTAAAGTTTCTTATTTCTTTTAATTGAAAACAATTCAACTTTATCTTTTTAACTCTTATATTTTTAATCTCTGACAGTCAGAGACAGCATTTTCTAAAATTCTTCTGGAAGCTGCTCCTACCCCCATCACCTCCACCACTGTCTTCTTTAAAAAGCTCCTGAAAACCCCAATTACACCGCCTTTAATAGAATTTGAAGTAAAATATAAGGAAAATAAGGCTGAGCCATTTTTAAGCACTTTTAGACCTCTTTATCCCTTCCATTTAGATTAGCTGGACGGGATATGCCGAGTTGATCTTCTTTGATACATTGCCTGGAATCTGTAATTGCTACCGCATGCGGAGGAAGAGTTCAGCAAAGTCAGAAAATCCTCAGTGGCGGCGCTTTGATGAGGATTCAGTAATTTTGTGACTGATCTTGCTTTTCAGAAGACAAAGGTCCACGCAGTTCAGAGACGACCCAAATTCTGACATGAAACCGGACATTCCCCATCACCGACTCAGCCAGATGTTAAGTGAAAGCTCAGTCAACGTGCGTGTCTGTGATCGCTCTTGTGTCTGTGCGTTTCTCAGCTGGAAGAAAGCTTTCCCAGAACCTCTAAGCCTGAACCACAAAAGAACAACACACATTACTGTAAACTGGACTACATTAATCTAGAAGAGTACAAACTGGACCTGACATTATGCCAATACTGACCTTATTATTTGTTTTCTTGGTTTCCAAAACTGTTCAGAGCAAAGTCAGAGTGATGGTTTTAGATATCCTTCTAGCACAAAAGTCCTATTAAGTTTGATTGTGTTGGAAAGGAACCTTTCAAGGGTCTTGCTACGCAGAATTTAGGAGAAAAAAAAACAACCAAAATAAAAGAAAAAGCTTGAAAAATTTTCAGATTGGGTTTCTGCAAATTTCCAAAGGTTCTAGTCAACTTTAAACCAACATATACATTGCAAATATAAATTTTCACTGTGATTATAGAAGTTGTCAGGCTTGAATTGGAAATGACAAAGGACAGATGGACAGAAGTTTTATATGATTAAGTACTCTAATCATTGTAATTCAATTGTGTTGCTGCTATCTTTTTATTTTCACAGTCATTCAGAAAAAAAAGCAGAGAGAGCAACTGTTTCCAACCAAAGCTTGGCTGTTTGTCGCATAAAAAAGTCAACTATTCATAGAAATTGTTTCTCTTTCCTGTGTGTAAATTAAAATCCAAAAAAGGCCTTTACTTGTAATCCGCAGCCAAGATGACAAAGATGTACTTCCATGACCATTTTTGGCAGTGCATGTGTACAGACCCTCGTCTTCTTTACCTGGAGACTGGATCTTCAGTGAGCCAGAGGCTGAAAGGCCAACTCTGTATTAAAAAAAAGACAAAATATCTGCAGCTTGCTGTAAAACTTGCATAAAAATTCCAAGTGAAAGTTAGTTCATACCTGTTATCAAAGTGCAACTCATTTCCATTTTTTGTCCACATTAGAGATGGTTGAGGGTTCCTGACAGGGTGACACCTCAACTCCAAAGAGGCAACTGGTTTCCGCAAGAAAACCGGTGTCCCAACATGAAAGATGACCTCAGACTGAGGCGATACAATGATCTTTTTAGGCCGTTGTATAAACTCTGGACGCCCAGCTCTTGAAATGTGGGTTTTGAGGTTTGGCTTGTAAAGGATTGGTCCATTTGTGGAGGATTCTGCACCATCTGATGGGTGAACGGTAGATTCATTGGCGTCTCCTTGTGTCACTGCAATTTCACTAAGGAACTCCATGATAAAATGTTCCCCTTGTTGTTCTCCAAAGCCTTCAGAGAGATTGCGTATGATCTCATCTAACTTGGTGCTGTCGGTAACAAGCATAGCCGGAACTGGAGAATCAGCGTTTGTCCTATCATTCTCCAGAGTCAACTTGTTCTTTTCACTTGAGTAAGGCTTGTCAGCAAGGTATTTTTTATTGTGGTAATAACCTTTAAGCTCCAGCATGCGCTCTACAAGGCTGTCATATTTATTGAGGGGTATGGGTAGCTCCTGTGTTGTGCCACTAGTTGAGGTTATACCTGGACGCATAGTCTTGTGTTGCCTACTTTTATTCACCCATGACTCAGGAACTGCAAGCTTTTTCTTGCTGCCAAGGATGTGTAGGACAAAATGTTCTCGTGCAGAGCCTGCAGTGCACGTGTAGACTCCAGCATCGGTTGGACGGACCTGCTGAATCTTCAAAAATCCTTGGGATTTTATGGGAAACTGAGAGCGGTTCACCAGGGGTTTCCCTTCTTTAAGCCACTGAATGTGGCCCTTACGGATGTTGCGTGTTGGGCAGCGAAGGATTAATGTCGTCCAGGGCATGAGGTATGCATAACCACCGACAACCAGCTGCAACTTCTTGGACTTCTTCCACTGGATGTAAACTTTCCTCTGGCCAAGTATGGTGGCATCAGGTTTCGGGGAATCTGAGATGTAATTTGAAAATCGCATTAGTATTTCTATAGAGTTTTGGGTGAGAATTATGTTATCACTACACAAAGACTGATTTACATTGTTGTTTAGTTTCTAGTACGTCTTTCATTTTGACATGCCTTAGCAGTAGCAACAACCTGAAAAGACCCAAACAATGTTTCCCTTACCTTCACAGTGCCTGAGAAAGCATGAGCGGATCCTGATGGGACGGGCTATCATGGAACAGTTTATTGAATTAATAATACTAAATTGTCCATTTTCTCCTTGCTTCCTGCAGACAGCTTGCAGAGTCTGAATGCCATTTCCACAGGTTACTGAACACTATATTCAAAAATTATGAAGCAAGTTAGGAGAAGGAGCACCTAGATAAGTTAAATAGTTACTTAAGGTCAGAGGAGTAGATACCTGAGACCAGTCAGCAGTGACCCAGTGAGGTGGGCAATCCTGCCTACCACATGGACGCTGGTTATCAGGAGTCCTGGATGGACAAAAGGTGTCAGGAAGCTCGAGGATACTGCCATCTGCCAGCCTTTGTTTGCAAAACACTTGTCTTTTCTGGACTCCACCACCACAAGTCTGGGAGCACTGCAGAGACAATAATGCTGAGGTTATAGTGCAAAGTACAAGAAGCATGGTCAGGATCAGGCATGTTTTATGGAAAGCACACAACATTATGTCTTTTACCTGGTCCCAGTCGCGTGTGTCCCATGTAGGAGGGCAGTCAAATCGGTTACAGGCTTGGAAAGGACTTGGTTTGGGCTTCTGACACATTTCGTCTTTTAAAACCACAGAGTAGTTGCTGTTTGGAGAGGGTCGGTGAGTGCAGGTTACAGTCCGAGTCATCAGACCAACACCACACGTGGTAGAGCATGAGCTCCACTGCCCTGTTTCCCACCTGTGGAGATGATATTGAGCAGAAGAGATTTCTTTAAGGCTGAATACTGTCAACGTTTTGTGGAACTTTAAAGTTAACAATGCAACTTCTTCTCTTAAAGGTAATAACTTGATGACTGCTGTGTGCATGCTTGTGCAGGTGGGCATGGATTACACTAGCGGCCAAACAAATCTCTGTCTTTGCTCTGACCTATTAATGATCATATTTTCATTTTGGCTACATTAACCTACAGCTTATGTTAGCAAAGAGAACAGGGTGGAAACAAAAACAAGATGTTAATGTGATGTCAGTGAGGAATGACATCACTGACTTTTTTTTTCTAAAATGATATCGGATATAAATAAACGGGAACTATTTTACATTGAAAATGTGCATTTAGTTACAGCTGTTCATGTTGTGACCTAAAATAATGAAGTAATTAAGTTTCAATGGTGTGAACTGAACTAAGAACTAGCTCTTGTTGTGAACTGGCACAACATTGTCTAAAGTTGGCACAAGAACTCATATTAAAAGTAGCTTCCACATTTCAGTGGAAGACTGTTTTAGGTTGTACTTCCAGTACTTATTCCTGTTGCAGGATAATGGGCAATCGCTAAGAAATAATGGCAACAGCGCCTACCCAACAGCAATGAAATTAGCAATTGCTTTGTACCCACCTATTTGTAGTGCAAAATTTTAAATATTTACACTACTAAAACCTTAACTTGCTTATTTTACACTGTAACATATACTTTAAAATTGTATAGTTTGTTGCACTATTAAATTTCCTGAACCTCTAAAAATGATTATTCTTCTACTGTTGTGGCCTGTAGACTCAACAAATGTGATGCAACACGTTGCTTAAGGACTAAAGAAAAACCTGGTTGTTTTATACTGTTACAGAATGTTTAAAATAAAACATATAGCTTGTTAAATACTTCTTCGACTTCTGTTTTGACCTATAGACTTAAACCTGGTTTTAGGATGTGATTAGATATTTTAAAAACAGATAATTGACTGCTTTTTAAGACATTTGCATTTTTTCTGATCGTCTCTTTTCCAAATTTAAAACACATAGAATTTTCAAACCTGGACTGACTAAGTTAAAGCTATAATTTAGTAAAATGGTTTGGGATCTTGGATGACATAAAAAAAAGGGGGTATTTCCCCTTGGACCGCCTTGCTGCTGAAATGTGTTATACAAATAAATACATTTTATGGTTGTTTTTGGCTTTAGGACCATGTTAGATGGAGTGCTGCTTTAAAAAGCCAGACTAAGTTATTTAAAACTGAAACCTTTACTTTTACATACAGTACATAGTCACGCCTGCGTGGACACAAATTACGTTGGAGCTCAGTTATTTATTTATTTATTTTTTGACCCTATGTGAGTTTTACTCATGCATCAATATGTAAAATAATGGAAATTAAATTCATGAAAAACAAAATGACACAAAATTCTCACAGTGTTCAGTAATATCTATGTAGGTATTATGCAACAATTCATTTACATTTTTCAAGTGCACATGGGGAATAATCTAATGTTGCTGTCAATAGTTATTTTTAACTGGACCATAAGTTCGGCTTCAAAGTTAACTTTGAATTTAGTCCAATTTTAGGGTGCAATCCGGCAACTTGCTATGGCTTTTGAGGTTTCCCATCCACCACTGCAGCAACGTTACTTTTGGTTTGACAGACTGAGTGATATTTCAAAACCTTGTGTTTATTTAAGAATCCAGGATCGAGAGACGGAATGGGAATGAAAGTTGTTCATGGACCTGTACAAACTAAATCTAATGGCTGTTTCCCCTCAGAGGGAACACTATCCAAAGAGTGTAGCTTATTATGAGAGGGTGAGGGGGCATAAAGGAGGGAGCAAATGGCCAAAAGAAACAGGTCCAATGCAGCGTTTGTTGTGCGTGAAAACAAGACGAAAAGCTTGGAAAAACAGGCAAAGTCAGGCTGCAAGCCTCTGAGTTTTCGGACAAGAGTAAAAGTGGTGGAGCGGCTAACAATGTGCACGGTGTTAACTTGAAACATGTGGCCTGTCACAGAATCCGCGTACTGTTTAGCCAAGATTTAGATATGTTGAACAGCATGTGGCTTCACAGCTTAATATTTTAGTTAATTAACCTATTTTGTTTGAAGTGCAAAATCCGATTACAATTAAAAATGTCAAATATGTAATATCAACTTACCTCAATAAATATAATAACATTTCAGATATGAGTAACAGTTTAATTTATTGTTTTGTTTTTGTAGGTGCAGGACTTTGGTTGCTTATCAAAGACTAACAGCTCATTCAAGCTTTTGAGAGTCTCAACCAAAGAGAAGCTTCCCCTCAATATTTCCAGTTGGATAAGTTGCAGAGTAACTTAACCTGACTTCACAAAATGAAATCTTCCAGATTTCTACAGCATCACATCTGGCAAAAATCCAGAAAGTTCTTCTGAGGACAGTTTTAATATTTCCTAGCTATGCTGCCGAACTGCTGACCTCGGATCTCAGTGCATCAGATTCCAACCTTGTTTCTCAAGGCTTTAATTTCCTGTCAGAAGTGATTCGTCTCTGTCACTCTGCCTCAGCATCACCAAGATCCAAGTCATCTGAATTGTGATTTAATTGGCTCAGCTTTGGTTTTGGTTTGTAATTGGCTCAGCTAATTAGCTGATTATGAATTCATGCTGATTCAAAATCAGCATGAATTAATTGTTCATGCTGAAAGTTATGAACAATTAAAAACTATTCCACCATCTCAAACAAAATGAACTGATTCACGTGATGTTTTTTTTTTTTGTTTAGCATTTCTTCATTCTGGCTTTAAGTGGTTGCATGTGTTTGACGCTATAAAGCACTGCAACTCAAGAAGAATGGCACACGAGCACCAAATTTTGCATATTTTGGAAGAACGTGCACTTGGCAGGCTGCTAATGAGTACAAGATCCCAGTCCACTTCAGTTTTAATTAATATTTCTTTTCTTATATTTTGCCAAATCCCATTTTCCACAAAACAAGTAATTTCCTCTTTACTTTTATTGCATTCATTAAAGTCTAATTTGACGTTTGTGCACAAGCCATTACAAACAACTCTTAAAGCAACCTGGTGGTGGTGACCAAGCCTTCTGATTCGTGGAGTTTTACTGTACCTCGGTAGGCAGAGGTGGGTGTTACAGTCCTGGAGGAGCGGAGGGGGCCGACGGGAGCTCACACACAGGCTTTGGTCTGCGGCCTCCCTGGTCTGCTTGTTCAGGCAAATGATCACAGCTTCCTGCACACCTGCGTTTTGACAACAACATATAAAAGCATGAAGAGGAGCAAATATCCTGATTTTGAATTACTTTTCATGGCAAGGAATGCTGTTTTGCATATGTTAATAGTAAGTTACTTTATGTATGAAAGCACACTTTTGGTGTGAGGTTTTCTCTTTCCCTCGTTCACTCTTTCTACAGATCTCACACACAAAAAGGAAGGTTTGACAGTCTCACTTTTTTGATGGCAGAATCTTTGACAACGATAGTTTGAACACAGGGTGGTGATTTTTCCTCGGTGTGTTAGCTCAGAAGTCAAATCTGTAAGTTATTTTAGAAAACCTCCCTTTACATCAAGCTAAGTTCAAGACTTTGTGCTTAAGTAGTCATAATGTGGGTCACCTGGACCAAAATGTAGCCCAGTCCAGATCTGCCTTTCACTGCGCTGATTATTTTATAGAAAGGTTGCTAGGAGTATGAAAGAAGTTGCACATTCAGGTTCCAGTGGAAATGCAAAATGTATTTATCTCATAAAGAGTACAGACAGTCAAAAAAGCACAAGGAGTTAATAATTTTAAATGTGACTCATTAAAAATACTAAATATTTATGGCTTCAATTCCTAGGTATGATCAGCTCACAGTGATAATTATTCTAGACAAATCCATCCATCCATCCATCCATCCATCCATCCATCCATCCATCCATCCATCCATCCATCCATCCATCCATCCATCCATCCATCCATCCATCCATCCATCCATCCATCCATCCATCCATCCATCCATCCATCCATCCATCCATCCAGTTCCTTGTTACAAATTTTCAACTCACTCCCAGGATTGATTTCATCATGGTGGCTATTGTTTACCCATATTAAAGCAATGTTCACTGAAAACCGAAGCAAACTTAGCAAAAATAACGACCTGCATAAATTGTCACTTGGGTCAATAGCAGAGACCTAAAGAACCCCAAACTTTGAAGCAAAAGCCTATTTGAGTATTAAGCCATTTTCTAACAGCCTGCAGCAGCTAAGTGTGCTGCAGAGCTAATGCTAGGTTGCATTTCATCTGCGGAAATTTGTCTTCAGTTGTCTTATTTATTTATTTATTTTCTCTTTGTCTGTAGTAATGTTGCATCTAAAAATATTTATGTTACCGTGACTACATCATGTTCTTTGCTGCTGTGCCTGTAGGCCATACTCCATTTACCTTTTTCCTTTTGAATACATAATAGTAGGTTTTTTTGATGGTTTTTATTTAAAGTAAGCTCTGTTGTGAACCAAATGGCCTCATAGGTAAAACTTTGGAACTAAAGACGGTACAGTTTCTTTTTATTGTATCTGTATTTGGAGCAGCAAGGATGACTAGAAATAAACTCTCCAGTGACAAAATCCAGGCATAAGAGTACCATAAATACACAATGACATGGCTCAATTTTAAAAGAGTAATTTAAGCTCATATTAAAAGTAATCCAATGCAAGCAAAGGAGTCTACAATAAAGGAGGCACTTCAAGCGCCACACCGGTGTGATGGTCCACAGAAGCACAGCCCTGGGGATGTGTTTTTGACATAAGATACGTCTCTGTAACCATCCTCAAATGCCCGCTACTTGAGTTTTGGGGAGTGTATGCACATACACACAGGCACTGGCAAATGCCTGTGTGCAGAAATAAATTTGTGACTATGCTGGATGTGGACATGGGGAGATTAAAGTAAGCCTTGGCTTGTGTTGACAGGATGTTTAGGGAAACCATTTCAGTGTGGGACGGCTTTTACTGCTGCTGTGAGCGATGAGGACTTATGACCTTTAATGTTAAATGTGGTGTTTACATTCTCAAAGCCAATTTTGGCATGGCTTTAGTCATCTACTTTCTAATACTGCATCATTTGATGGTTCACTAAAATAAACCGGGCCACTTCAGAGACCCGAATGGAGTTTTTATGATTTATAGACAGCAGGAACAGCCCTGTACACTGGGTCACAATTATGATTAATAATAAAATTTTCAATGAAAACATCTTTCAGCAACGTCTGAGTTTCAACTTGTTGTTTTAAATAGTTTCTCATCCTCAAAGGATGAAGAGAGCATTTGTTCTACAAAGATTATCTATACAAGAAACATGGTGAGCCACAGAGAAGGACACAGGTAGGTAAGATGGATTCTCCTCACTGTCACTGTTGGAAACACGTGTTGCCACGGGGATATGAAACAATCTTGGTTTTAAGAAAAGGAACAAAGCTGAAGAATGAGGACAGAGCAAAATTCATACCATGGTTAAGACTGATAACTTGTACAGGGAGTAAACAACCAGATCATCGAAGTTATCATGAGTGTTGTGAAGATAAAGTGCATTAGGTTTTAAAAAATATTTCTTTTGGGGTTGGTTTGCGATGTTGGTCTTTTTCTTTATTAAAGTTAATAAGCCCTTTTTCCAAGGATGAGTACATTTTATTGAATACTTACTACTTTACTTAATAAATTCTAATAATTTTCTGGCACTCAATCTAAAATAATGCTACAAAAAGTCATGTTTATGTAATGTTTATTGTAAAATCTGGATACATTTACTGACATTGAACATGTTACTAATTCCAACACACTAATTTTACTAATGTAAAAAACACTAATTTTTTTTACAACATTGACTAATATAGGAAATATTAGTCAATATTAATCAAATTTACTTAGTTTTTTTTTCTACATTGTTCTCAGACTTTAGGGAATAAAAACCTAAACATTTTGATTGTTTGGGTTTTTTGGCGAGGGAGAGGCGTCAACCTTTGGTTAATAAAGTTTACTTTTTAATTTTTGTCCTGGTTGTTGCGCATCTTGGAGATAAATTAAGACCCATACCTCCTCCACAGCTCTCTGAGCACTCCGTAAATCCCTCGTACTCCCAGTCAAGTACGTCCCCATCGCGTCGCGGCTCCTCCTCTTCTCTATTTTCGTCCCCATGACCGAGCTCTCCTGAGCAGGGTTTGCGATAACACGGCTGGACCAAGATGGGTTTTTCCCCCTCGCACTCGTCGTCAGGCAGGTCGGCAACAGTCTGGGAGAAAGACAGCAACACCTGGCACTTGACCGTCCGCTGCTGGGTCCCAGCTCCGCACGTTCTGCTGCAGGGCTGCCAGGGACCAGGAATGAAGCTGCAGGAGGATAACGCAGATGTAGAAAATATTTAACTCATTTCTTTCACAAATACCCATGGTTTATGCTTGTGCTACTAAGTTTTAAAAATGTACCCCTGTTCTTGAGTGACATCGTCAAATATGATCTTGGTTAAAGAGATTTCATGTGCATCTTTTTTCATATTTAAAAACAGGGAGAGGAAACCCTCAAACTCTAGTTTACAACAACTGGAGCTGGTGTAACAATAAGTGTAAAACTGAACCGCACTTGGTCTTTAAATACATTAGGCTTTAGCAAAGTGTTGGGTTTGATTACAAGCTTTCATCTGCTAGAAGATCAAACAGACAAAAAATAAAAATAAAAAATCAGGCTACAAACTAAGCATCTATGTGTACATCTGGTGAATACAGAGATTTGTGCCATTTCATTTAAGCTTCATGGGATTAAACAGCAGCTGGGCTACCTCTCTTTTGTTATATGGGTCTAAAATTACAGCACCATGATTTGTAACAACATCCACTTTTGAAAGCAGTCTAATAAGTACAGATATTCATATAAAACCCGTCTTCACTCTGGATTTACAAGAAGACTGATCTGAGAAGTCTCTCGGTGCCAAGTGTCCACGTCTCTTATAATAAAGAAGATCAAACATCTTTTTGTTAAGAGCCATGTGTTTCGACACAGACCATTTCCATAAATGTAACAGAAGCCGGCGCAATGTGATAACCCTGTCATTGATATCTATCATAGCCATTAATCTTGTTGAAAAGGAGCCTTTTAGTTTTAATTAGATTTCTCTCTGGAGTTATTTTTGGAGAGAAAACAGACGCATTGCTGTGATTGAGAAGAAAAAGAAAATAAAGTGAAGCATTTACTGTAATTTCTACCCAAGCTGTTGTCTAATAATCTGTTGTGGTAGTTAAAAGGATTCTGTGAGCATTTTTGCTACTAAGATCATTTCAGAGTGAGTATCAACCAGACGAGGAAAACAGATTCCTCCTCACTAACCACAACTTTAGTGTCGTTTTATATAATTGTCATTTTGCCACCATGAGAATGATGTCACACCAGAGTTGAGCATGTTCTGATTACAAGTTGGAAAACGGTGAGGTTTTGATTTGGTGTTAACTGCTATTAGTAAAACGAGCTGTTCTCTGTGTTCAAACACAAACGGATCGTGTTAGTAAGTAGATACTGAATGTTATGGCTTAGTTTGTAGTTTATAAACATCCTTGCATTTGGCCAAATTGAAATAATCCAAACGCTTCTTGTCTTTAAGTGGAAATTTAGAAAATTCAGAAATAAACAAAATCAGGACGTTAAAAGAAAACACACCAGAGAACAAACCAGTATCCCTTCCATAGGCTACCAGTTTGATTGTTCTCTGAGAAGAGTTATCTGAACTTCTTGCTCTGCACTGAATAAATATTCACTCTACAAACTCAAACTTGAGGTGGAGACTCTGAAATCCCTTATTTTGTCTTGGGAAACAATTGCATTGAGAACTGATGTGCCCCTGACTGGCATTTGGTCTTCGTTTTACACTTTTTCATGGATATTGGTACATTATAATGAGCTACATGCCAGCTTGTACCGTTGGTAGCATATTTGCCTTGGAACAAGAAGATATTGGGTCTTTCTGCATGGAGTTTGCATGTTCTCCTCATGCATGTGTTACGTGGATTATCTAATAGTCCAAAAGCATGACTGTAAGGTTTATTGGTTTCTCTAAATTGTCCTTAGATGTGAGCATGTGTGTTTCTTTTAGTCGTGTGTTTCTCTATGTTGCCATGTAATAAACTGGAGATCTGTCCATTGCCCTTCTTTCCAAAGTTATTCTAAATTGCATTAAATGTGGTGCCTGGCTCAGCTATATCTGATTCAAGCTGCTATCCTTTTCCCACAAAAAAGGTTTTAAATCCCAAGTTTTAATTTCTGGTTTACCTCAGAATACAGATTATTCAACTATTTGAGTGTGTATTTACACAACGAAAGCAGCTTCAGCTCGCGCGCAGGATTCCTCCCCCATTCGACCACAACACAAAAGCGCCACACTGTTTTATAAGATGCCTCAATAAAGAGCTCATAATAACAGTAAAAGCCGTCTCGTTACGAGCGTCCGGGGACTCGCTCTTGTTTGGACAAACGAACGAAATGAATCACTCGCAGTTAGAGGTTGGAACATGAACAACAAAGTCAACATGCGAGCTCGCAGAAATGTTTATCTTCATGGGCTGTTAAAGCACATCTGTCAGTTCAAAAACAATCCCGCATTCATTTGTGGCAGGAAACAACAGATTTTTATTTTTTATTTTTTGTAATATCAGCCAAGGCCACACGTTAATTACATTGATTAAACATCCATCTTCAGAAATATTCTATAAACTGGTAGTAAAAATAATATGTTTGGCCAGGATATGGAGAACAAATCGGTTTCACTTTTCTCGTGCCAGGAGTAAGTCCAAAATAGGAATTTCCTTCTCCTTCTTCCTACATCCGTAACAAGGCCCCATGTGGTATGCAGATATTTTTGTTGGATTGTGAGCGACCGTGCATTATGCAGAGTTATTTATGAGCTTTCTGACAAAAGAAATGTTTTTGTTTTTTTTTGTTTTTACATTGCAACAGAACAAAATCATATGCGTTGGCAGTGTCCCTCCACTCGTCGCTCGATCCAGATATGCCAACGTAAAAAACGTTTGAAACTCGTTGCTAATATAAATCTTGCGAAGGCGCTGCTCAGCATCCACATATCGTTCACGTTCGGGGGACAGAACATCTGGAAGATTGTGGGGTTTGCTGAGGTAATGCTGGAAGGAAGTGCAGGTTCTCAAAACGATGTTTGTTCTCCTTCACTCTCCGTTTCCCCTTTTACCCTAAATAACCTCCAGTTACATTCAAGACACACAGATTAGACGCCCAGGAGGTATTTGCAGTCACACGGGTGAAAGGTTTGACGACTGCTCAGACCCGAGCTTGATGGAAATCGGTGCTGACACGAACACAACAGTGATACTGTAGTGGTTTCATGGCGGCACCCAGACCTGTCCACTTCAATTTGACCTTCAGGTTGGTCTGTTGCTCTAAGCTCGGAAAATGTTGTTGAAACTGTGTGTGTCTTCAAAATTACTTCTGCTTTATTTTACCCCTGTGGAGAAATTTTATGTTACTAAAGTATATTTTTCTTTTAAGACGAGATCCTGCCGGTGTTCGGCTTCTGAGCAAAACTGGAACCAGCAGACTTAAGCATATAATCACATCTAAAACCTTTTAGGTCCAATTCAGCCGACAAACGTTTGCAAATCTAGTCATAGATTTGGAAGTTACTTTTCACATTTTATTATGTAACAACTATAAACTTCAAGACTTTTTATTTGTATTTTATGTGACTTACCGATACACAGTGGTGCATAATGTTTGAGTGGAAATTACAAGTTGTCTTTTTTAAACTTTTTTTTTTTTTTTTACAAATAACTCTCTGAAAAGTGTGTTGTTCATTTGTATTTATGCTCCTTTATGCATGTAGCCATAAATAAAACCCAGTGCAGTCAAAATGCTTTCAGATGTGATCTGATTAGTAAATAGAGCCCAGCTGAGTATCATTTAACCTCAGAATAAATCCAGCTGTTTTTCCAGGGCCAAAGAGGTTTTCACACTTTTGTCCTGTGAAAATCCGATGCTTTTTTCCCAGAGCTCACTGCCCTTTGCAATTATTTTAAACTCTTAAACACAAATGTTCATTTATAGCAAAGATTTCTTTGAAAATTGAAACTGTAGGAAAGGAAGGAAAGAGGTAGGACACATGGAAAGAAGGAAACACGAAAGCAAAAGAAAATGGAGTGGAAAAAGACAAGATGGAAGAAAATGTATTGTTGATGCCGCCATCTTTAAATGGCTGGAAATTGCTAACAATTGTAATTGTTGGCTTTACATTAATTAAAGTGTAAAGCCAACACGGTCAATTGATTGCATGTCATTTAACATCCAATTGACTTTACGTTATATCATGTTCCAGCATGTTATTGGTGTTCTATCGCCACCCATAACATGAAGCCAACTAGAATGTTAACAATAAGATTCAACATGTATCTTATAACTTTGTGTTGGTTTATCACATAAAATCCCACAAAAACACACTGAAGTTCGTAGATGTAATGTGAGAAATTGTGAAATGGTGGTTACTTTCGCAAGAACCGAATTAAAATATTCTCTAGAACCTTATTCAGTGTTTGCTCATGCTAGGTTGATACTTACGTTGGATCCTCAGTCGCAGTCACTTCCTCCTCCAGCTCAATGGCCTGTTTCTGCCAGACAGGCTTCGCTTCAATAGGGAGTGTGTCTGAAGCAAATTGTACAGATCCGCTTAACATTGCGTGAAACCACAAAGAAAAGGACAAAAGCTGCTCAGTTTAGTGTGACATTTCCCACCTATGGATTTGTAGCACGGCACTGCTACCAGACAGTCCTCCTTGATGTGGGGTTTGGTGGTGGGGTTGCAGCCTCCGGCGTGAATCCCTCTGTGATCGATGCATAAAACCACCCTGTAGCGCAGACCCTGACCACAGGTCACTGTGCACTGGTGGTGACAGGCCACACAAAGCTTTCTCAGTCCTACTTCACACAACTTTTACAGTCATGCTCATTCTCCTTTAGAATAATTTAAACATATATATCAGTCTGAAACTGAAGGGAAGTGAAGAGAGAATCCTTCCAAAATCTCATCAAATCTCTCATCACGAGCAAACTTTATAGATCTACCAAAATAAGCACGCTAAAGGAAGAATGTGCTGCACAAACAGCATACCAGTTTTGAAAGGGGCCACAGACCTGACTGCCAGGGGTTGGCATGTTCCTATTGAGAAAAACTGGCAATCAGGAAGTTGCAGTGGACTTTTACCATAGGGATTAAGTTCAAGAAATAAACTTGGCTCAATTGGCCGGTGTGTGATGGCACAGGGACCAACTGGTGTTAATGATGCAGCTCTTTTATACAAAGTAAAATATTTGCATATTTGTTCCCAAGCAGTAATGAGTGTTTTTCTTACAATCAAGATGCAGCTTAAAACGAACCATCTGTTGTTCTAGAGAATTACTTACTGGCATAGTTGTTTTTTTTTATCAGTATATCTCTGTTTTCTTATACTCGTTTACGGCCACAATTATGGATGAAGTTCCCGTAGATGTAGTAAATGGAAAGAGAATCACCTCCAGCTACTAACTAGGTGCAGAAAACATTTGACTGAATCTGGGGAGAAATCACTGCACTGTAGAGTCAATTTAACAAAGCCATATACTAATTTGTCACTAAGTGCTTTTTAAACGTTTAGTGTCATTGTGTCAACATCCCATACTCTGATAGCCGTAGATGCTGCATATCTTTCTATAAAGCTGTTACTGAGAGAGTAATCTTTTCTGAGTAACAAGGTTCTGGTTACTCAGTAGTTCTGGGGAATATCTGGAGTTGATGGTGCAAAAAAAAAAATTCTTTATAAAATCAAGAAAATTATGAATCCTCTGTAGGAAACAACAAAAAAAGTGCTTCCAGTAAGAGGCATTTTCTGAGTTGCTGTAATACAGACCACCACAGGACATCCTTCCTGTCATCAATATCGACAGCATCTCTTTGAAGAACCGTGGGTAATATGAGTTACAAAAAGATTCAGTTTCTTTTTGGAATTAATAAATTGTTTTTTAAATTGAATTTGTGAGCAAAAGCATAATTAAGACCAAGAAACACCGCAACTTTAACGGTTAAAGGTCCTTTTACTGTTTAGCTGATTCCTACAGAAAGTGTCCTTTTAGTTTTCAAGCATAAAAAGTGGAAAGACCCAATAAAAGAAACAAACCTGGTAACACTTTAATTGAAGGGGTGTGCATAAGCCTGACATGAACATGAAGGAGTCATCATGTAAATAATGAAATTTTTAATGCGAAGTTGACACTTTAAATGGACTTTTAATGCAAATTTTAATAGAACTTTGTGTTAAAAGAGTTATTATCGACCGTAATAATGCAAAGTTTACACTTTTAATGCAACTTTTAGAGCAACTTTGCATTAAAAGTATCATTGCTTACAGAATAACACTTCATTACAACAGTCGTAAACATTCATGAACACTCCTTCATGTTCATGACGGTTGTTATGACATTTTTACACACCATGAAATAAAGTGTTACCAGAAATCTTTATGAAAACTAAAATAAAAAATGAAGATAAGATATTTTGTTGAGTTTTCTCCCTTTTTAGTTAAAGCATAGTACAAGGATGTTTTTGTTTTTGTTAAAAAAATTAATAAATAAGAAGTTATATATATACATATATATATATATATAAAGGTAAACCATGCCAAGAGGAATTTTCCTAAACATTCACAGAAAAATTCAAATATTTTTGTGAAGATCCTGATTGCAGACTGAGAAATAAGAAGGATTTTAGCATCATAGCAAAGAATTTAAAGGAGACACCTACAGGTGACCATTCCTGTGCCACCCAGGTTGGACAGCTGAAAGAGTTGCAGGGCTGCAGGATTGCTGTCTTTGGAGAATAGAGACACTTCCACTCTTCGGTGGGGGTGATGTTACCCTGCATGTCTTCCTCCACACAGGTCACAGAGCGACTCTGGATGCCGCCGCCGCAGGAGGTGGAGCAGGCCGTCCAGGGGCTGCTCTCCCAGCTGAAGGGAGAAAACGTCAGACCTGGTATAATGGAATAATGTGCCTCATGTCTTTTTATTTATTTTGTCTTTTTGAACTGCAAACATACCGAGGCAGGGGGTGGTAGAGATCATACGGCATAATTTCTTTGTATCCATCACTGAGAAAAAGAGACGATAAAATAAACTGGATTATGCTGTTAATATTAACCAATTAATATTATTATTAACCAAAGATCCAGAACCCTACCTGTCCAAACAAGGTTCCATGTTGCACTCCTGCAGTTTGGGTTTGGGCTTAACATTTTCAGGATAATAATGGCAATACTGGTCCACAACCACTCGACCAGTTCGTAGGTCATAGCACTCTGCAGATGTCAGCTGGTAACCTGTGGACAAAGTTGTGAATAAAGACCAAGAATGAATTTAGTCAGACAATTATTAAACATTAAAAATGTCTCTATTACTTTGCAAATTAATACAAATAAAAAAGTTAAATTACAATCATTTCAAATAAAACAAATAAATGTGAAGAAATATCATCAAAACATAAAAAACATAATAATCCATGTTAATGTTTGCATTATTTTCAGAAATTAAATACATGTAAATAAAAAATGAGTTATTTAAAATAAAATCAAAGCAACTTATAGTAAACAGAATTATTAAATCTTAAAATATTTACTTTATCAAGTGTAAATATGAAACATTTCAATATCTAAAGACAAACATTATAAAAGTTATAATAAAATAGCTGTCATTAAACTAAGTAAACTAATAAAAAAAATAAAAGTACATTAAATCAAAAAAGGAAATGTACATGACAACAGAGAATCGGTTTTCTGTGTGATACAACATAATTGATCAGAAATTAGCCAGGCTTGCCTCCACCACACGTGACGGAGCAAGGGAAGAAGTCCGTTTCTCTCCAGCGGTGAATGATGGGCTGATAGTAAATGTACTGGATCCCACTGTCTGCAACACTGGTGAGCTGTATCTACAGAACAAAAAGGAATTAATGAAATAAGTCACTCTGTCCCTTCGAATAAAAACTAGAAAAAAATATAACAGCTTCGTTCTCTTTACATTCAAACTAAGTTTCAGCAGTCGATGATTGCATTCTGAGTAGATCAGGGTTTAATTTAAAGAGCTGCTGTTCAACATTTAGAAAAAATTTAATTTCTCTTAAAACCATGGTTGTACGGTACCAACATGCACAGCTCTGCATCTGGGATACTAATAACACACAACACCGTGCTTCAACACATGCTGTCCTTTACAGCAGGGGAAGCAGTCAGGAGATTAATTTGCATTTCATGTTGAAGTGGTTCACACTCCTCCAATATCTTTAAATCTTAACATGTGAAACCAGAGCTGCTTTGCACCCTGCTAAAAGCAGGGAGGCTCAGCTGGAGTTTGTAAATGAAAGCCTTATCTGGACCTACTGTGGACGGGTTCTGTAGAGGTTTTCATAAAAAAGGGTTTGAGTAAAACTGTGGAGCATACAGAAAGGACTGAGTGTTGGTTGGTTTTTAACAGTGTGAAGTTGTTAGAGATATAAGCTGAGATAAGCATTTCAAATCCTTTAACGGGTGAAGTACTTAATTTGCTTTAGTTTCAAGCACAAGCTTGAGAGCTGATGGAACAATAATTTTAGTAAACAAACTCTTATTTACACAACCAGTGTTTCAGTTTCAGTAAGACATGTCCTCCAGTTCTCCTCACTTTAGATTTTGCAATGCTACTGTTGTAGTTCCTACACATAAATGTCACCAAAATGTGTCATCAAGAAGAAGATTGCAAGTTTGACTGGTATGCAAGAATGAATGTTAATGACCAAGGTTCAAAATAAAGTAAAAAAAAAACGGCACTTTGAAAAGAAAATATGCGACACATGGAACCATCTATTGTCAACTTGTTCAAATCTGTTGCATGAAATCTGTTAACAGGTTTTATTAACTATGGAGAAAGAAAAAAAAACAAAAGATAGTGACACCATGTCAAAAACTAACTTTGTTAGTGGCCTGGAGTGAACTGTAGATGCATGATGAAAAAAACATTAGTTTCTAGACTTGTGAGAACATTGCAAAATATTCTTAATTTTCTTATATTTTGATCTGTGTTAATATTCTTTAAAAGAAAGAGTCTAAGGTGACATTAAGTTATGAGAATCAAGCTTCATGAGTCTAAACTATATCACCTCGGCTAACTGCTTGTGTTAATTTATTATATTATTTGTATTTTATGAGCACCTTCAACTGTTTTAAAAGCTCAGATAAGTTCTTGCAAACTGAATTATTTACATATTCATCACTGGGCCACATGTTTTGCAAATTTGGTTCTGATCAGACCTTTCCATGTGAGTTATTTGCTATTTTTATCACTGGGCGCATATTGTCACCTTCTTAAAATAATACTCTAAAAAAATCCTCCACTCTTTTTTTTTTTGCTAAAAGATGATTTAGGCAAAAAAAAAAAGACTTAGGGCATTATTTTAAGAAGGCGATGACATATTAATGTAAGTTCTTGCCTTGATGGTGCAGTCCGCTCCAAGAGGACCAGTCATTCGGAGGATTTCTTTGTCTGAAAGCTTTTGAAAATCCAGGGTGGTGTTCTCCAAGTAGTATTGCCCAGATTGGTCCAACATCAGTTCAGTTTTTTCCCCCAGTAGAGTCTTACCCTCCACATCTGAAGATAAAACAAATTAGACAACTAAAACAAAACCGTAGACATCCGAGTTCAGGTGAGCCATTATTCTGCTCAAAAACTTTAGTTTCTTTTTGCTAAAATATCAGAACTTCCTCATCATCAAACCCAATAATTTCTCAGTGGGGTTTTATTATTACTTTGTCACTGTTCTTCAAACAAAATGAAGAAGGAAATAAAAAATGTGATTAAAACGTCTAGCAGCTTAAAGGATTGCTTTGATTTAGGACAGACCACACACAGAGGTTTAGTCAGAGCCAGTCACACACAATGAGCACAGTCTGGTTTCGCTGTTTGAAAGCCAAGAGCAGCAGCGCAGCACTGCCAGCAGGATCACGAGCAAGATCTGCAAGGAGGCCGTCGCTGCCATGAGCTTCTGCCCCGTTTGACCCAACCTCAGCTATGACACCAAGTCTCTAAATCACGCAAGAACATTTAGAGAAAGAACGGCTGCAAACAAACAGAAGCATTTCAGTTTAAAAGGTGAAACTCATAATACATAGATATATGCACTCAAGTAATTATTAATGCTAATTTAGATGAGTACATCTGATGAAAACTAAAAACTTAGTATCTTAGACTTTACTGGTCAATTAAGACCATTAGAGTCTTAATTGGTCTGATTGAAATGCTTCCTCTTTAGCGATGACCTTTAGTTACTTCCCCACCTTGAGGATGGGGTCATGTCATCAGTCTTCTCTGTCTGTATAGCCAACACTGTAAACATACTGTCATAAAAATATTATTTAATTGGTATTTTGTAATAGATTAACTAAATACTTTGTGAGAAACTGAACTTTGGGTTTTCATTAGCAGTCATCCTTAATAATTAAAATATAAAGATGTAAATACTCAAAATATATCACTCTGTTTAAAATTGGTCTACTCAAAATGCTGCTTTCAATTTGAATTAAACTACTCAAATAAATCCACTCTTCATTGATCTTCTAATTTATTGGAATTTACCGCAATTCTGTATTGTGTACTGCTTTTAATTCATCAAAAATATTTAAAGTCATAGTTGCAAATACAACTTTAAATAGTGACGTTAATAGTCACTATTTAAAGTTGTTAACTATTCTGCAGGAGCAACACCTGCAGAAATAAACCTGTAATGACTCCTAAACTGCTATTTTAACCTGGAACATATACTCTTTATTTCAATTTTCTGTTAAAATGCTGAAAAATTCGTAAGAAGTTAAATAATTTGCCTTTTGTCAAACTGAAAACAATCAAGATGCTGATGTCAGGCTTAATTTAACGTCACCAAAAAGTGAAACTACGACTACCAGGTTCATTTTACATTAAATTAGCGTTATTCTAATACTTTCTAGTACAAATTTTCCAAAATATAGCTCCCTTTTTCATACCTACTAAAACCTGAAAAACAGTAAAAAAGCCAGTTTATACTCTTCTATACATTTTCAGTTGAGCAGCTGGAGTTCTGAGATTAGCTAAGAGAATATTCTGTCTCTGAAGTGCTGATAGATCTGTTTAGATTTTGTAAAAGGGAAATATTAATAACAAAACCATCTGAGGTATCTTTCTGTACTCATATAGAAAGATTGAGGAACATTTAAATTCTAACAAATAAATAATATTAAGTAGTGAAGATTCAAACACAGTGCACTTTGGATCAGTGTGCAACCAAAGAATAAAAGACATAAATCCAAAACTTTTGGGTATCGCTAGTTTGGATGGAAGGGGACCCCAGACCTACCAGGACTTACACAAGTGATCCGGGCCTTTCAAGACCAGACGAACATGACGGCTCTGATAGGGAATGACGACCACAGTGTCCTCAGCTTGAATGGGACAGACAAAAAAAAAGTTTAAGAAATATGAATAAACACCCTTATAAATGTAAAAATATGCTGATTTCTCTTTAAACAAAGTGCAAAATAAATACAGATTTTATATCAAAGGCAAGTGGAGCTAATTCAGCAGAAACATCAGTTGATGCAAAGATGATTTATTGTTGTATTTGAAGGCAATATTATTCATTTATGCTTGGAAAGCAGAGAATTATGTATAACTATGCCTAAGTTTTATTTTCTATAGGAAAAAAAGTACGGTAACTTGCTAATTAGAGAAAAGCAAGAAATAAGCGTATTTACTTTTCCCTGAAGTATGCTGGGACTTGAAATGGCCTCGCACCAGCCTGCAGGATGAGCCGTCTCCGTTGCAGATGCCGCAGTTGTCTTCCTTCGCCGTGCTGCCCAGTTCATGATCACAGCCAACAATCTGCAACACGGAAACCGACGGAAACACCTTAATGTCCTAAAGGACTGAGTGGGTAATAGAAGTGGTGATTTGATTGTATTGTGTTAGGTAAGGCAAAATAATCTAATTCACAATGTAACTGAAAAAGACAATAAGTAAGATGTTAGACTGGCCTCAACCTGACTGCAATACCTTTGTGAGATTTTAAGCTATTTAAGAATGTCCCTAAACCTCAATAAACCGAAGGGACTTTGTAAAGAAGAGAGGGGCAAAGTTTCTTTATAATTATAAAAGGGAAGGGAAGTTATTCAGGAAACAACTTCTTCAGCATATTGATGCTGAGGGTGCTTTGTCATGACTGTGTTGACAGTCCCTCATCACTACATTTCTGGATGTTTATTTGAGGCAGCAACTGTTACAGCATCAAGTTCAGACGAAAACGTCTCAGGAGGACAATAAAGTGTCCAGTATATCACTTAGTGAGCTGTTGTGTTGTATGTTTCTCCAGAAACAATGTAATGAATTCAGAACAAAACCTAAAACTCTTTGCAGAAACTCCCAAGGAACGTGTTCTTTTTTTTTTTTTTACTTTGTAAGTCTCATGAAACAATCCAAACAACCCCTTGGTGTGATGAATATTTATATCTAGTCTTTGCTTCACTGCGATACCATCAAAAGTAATTTGCATCTCATTAAATTTCAACATGTTCTCTGTTTTTTCATTTTTCAATGTCCACAAGCATGTATTGTTGATTGATGGAGTTTTTCACTATTTCTGTCAGTAACACAAAACCAAAACCACTCTGTGTTTCTAAGCATTGTAAAATAGCGCACCAAACTGTGCGCCCATGCAGACGAGCAGGACTGCGGGATGTTACTTCATTCAACTGAGAGGGAAAAAAAAGTATTGTAAACTATTTCCTGGATGGTTGGTCAAAAGCCACATCTTTCAAATTATTCTCATTGGGTATTCATGTTTAAAACAGATGGCATATGATGTAACTCAGCCTTTTGTGCATTAGTCTTCTTGGATTTCTTTCTTTTCAAGATCATGTACTTGAAGGCAATGTAATCTGATGCCTTTTGAACCGCAGTGAAAATCCGTGCATGAAAAATTGAATGGTTGTTTAAGACAGCAGTAGCTTACTATAAGCTCAAATGATGACTTCACCTGACTTAGCTCTTTTTTTTTTCCTCACGTGATCACAAGTTTTTGGGTTCAGTTTGACATTTTGGAGGAAGAAATATGCTTCAAATGGAAGCGATGATTGAAATGAACCATAAACACCTCAGAAGAAACACACCCTCCCTTTGTCGCTTCAGAAACAAGGATATAGCTGTTTGTGATGTTATACCCCAGCCAACCATTTATCAAGTCAGCAAGAAGTTCAAGGAGTTGAAGAGTGCAAAGAGTTTAGTTGCTCAAAAGAAAGTTTTCTGCGTATCCAAGAAAGTTCAGGAAGTGGAAGGACTGCATCCTGAAGGTGGTTTAACAGAGGCATTGTGTTGTTACCAGTGCAGAGCTTGCTTGGGGATGGCAGCAGGTATGTCTGCATGGACTATCATGCAAAGACTTTTGGATGCTAGTCTAGTGTCAAAAATTAGTTAATTTCTCCATTAAATCTACAAAGATTGTTTGGGACATCCATAATCAGGACTGTGGAAGAAAATGGTAAATGCTATCTACACCTTTGAAGCTCTGAAAATATTTATTATTGAACAACAGTATGTAGTAAAAGGCTTGTTAAAAGAAATAATGAAACTAAACCAGTAAAGCTTGCGACTGTAGCTTTGATATAGCTTTTCGGCAGACATTTTTTAGAGAGCAAAAATGTATTACGGTGCAGAATACATTTCTGTACTCTGCATCAAATACTGAATACAGAAATGTATTCTGAATCATAGAATACAGTATATATCTTCACTGTAGAATATATATAGTCTATTATGGTGTAATAGAATATTACACAGTGTAATATTCTGTGTTTCCCCATAATAGAATATGTAACCCACTAGACATTTGTGTACAATAAATTAAAAGAAAATTAGTGGAAGCAATTGATTTCACTGGCCAGGATATCCATAATATACAAAACGTAACAGTAAATAATATTATGTTGGTTGGGTCCAACATAAAAACATTTGTAACTTTTTCTTCACATGATATATGTTTGAGAAGAATTAAATTCAAATTGAACAAAAGTCAAATTTTCCGATGTCAGATTTTAGTTTATTTTTAACTTTTACATGATCAACAATCCCAGGTCCACAATTTGGATTTTAGATAAATTAAAACAAGTAAGCCAAAGTATTTCAGGACAAAAAGCAGTTCAGCTCTCTGATGCTTCCTCTTACCTGGCAGACTCCACTGATGCACATATCCAAGGACTCGGTGTAACAGCGTGTTCCGTCCAGCACTTTGGGTGCCAGCTCCACCACAAAGCCCGAGCCTTTGGCTTTACACTTGAGCGAACAAGGATTTTCTGGGTCATTATAAACAGGCAGCCAGTCATGGAACTGACCCTGGTGTCGCACGTCTGCATGAGCTGAACACTGCTGAGCACGAAAGTCCCCAACGTCTGGCGGACAGTCCTATGGAGACACCAAAGAAGGTTTTAAATTGCTATGGTAATTAACACTATGACACATATAATGAAGTAAATATCTGTATAGCAATGGTTTCAAACAATGGGATGAGGTGAGCTTGGGCCGTTTTGCAACAAAATCACAGATGACAAACTCCCCTTGTGTATGAAATTTTATATTTTCAATTTCCCAATCTTCAGCCCAGTTTTTCTTTTCCAAAGTAAAAGCAGCTTTAAATAGCCACTGCTATATACTGTACATTGAACTGAACTTACCACATTACTGCATGTGCGGTATTTGATATTCTGCCCTTCACAGGTCCTGTAGTAGACAGAAAAAAAGTTATAAAACAAACCAAAATGCCTACATATTATCTGGAGTCTCATCCCAAACAATGTGGTGTCAATTTCATTTTTACCCGCATACCTGTTCCCTGATAAGCTCTGATTCTGTGAAGCAATTCTTTATAGAAGAAAATCACACAGAGATTAAAAAAAATTAATACAGTGGACTTGTATAGATTTAATTTAAAAAATTATGCAATTTTTTTTCTTTTGTGGTGTTAAAACTATTCATAATAGGTGAAACAGGCTAAAGTGCCAACCTAACTCTAAATCTAATTTTGATTGCACTACATCTACGCACTTTAAACTGACTCAAAGAGAAATTTACAATGCATGGCAATCTATTATTGTATTTTATCTATCATGCAATCAAGTTGTACTTTCCAGTTTTATATTTGGTCAGGTGGCTAGACTTTCACTGTCTGCACCTGATTTAGAGCCTAGTGACCTAAATGTTAAGAGTTCAGAGAGAGAGTGGTGTGGACACAGAGATGATGAAACAATAAATGAGCAGTGAGAGAAATGTGGGTTAAACACAAGAGTGTTATTCTTTGGATAATCTTATCCAAATGAAAATACAGAGAATTGAGTGAACCTCGGCTTTGAAGAGTCTGAATAAACTGCCATTGGTCTTGCCGTACTAGTCCATAAACAAATCGTAGCTCCATAAATTAACAGTAATATACATACATTAGGAGAGCATGGATAGTGGAGTCCTGCAGTCTGTGTCTGCTGAACAGATTAAAGCACTTTGGATCGTGACTCCCTCCAGTCTGTGGTGGTTCTGCCCAAACTATTGAGCTCACCACTTACTGAAACGTAGGATTCTTTTCTCGTCAAGGGATGATAAACCGCTGATGGTAACAATGATAGGCCAATCACCCAAGACCGCAGTGGAAACTGATTAGATGATATTCCTTTTGAGTTCAGAAACTTAAGAGGAATTTCACTGTCTTTGTTCCTTGGCTAATCAGAAATCATGATTGGAGACAACGTCTCACAGTTAAGACTCGCACATGAGTGAAGGGCCTGGGACTTTTTTTTCTTCTTTTTTTTTTTTTTGCAGTGTTATTGCAGGGAGTGGATGTGGAGCGTGTGGCATGGCAAGAACATTAGAGCCTGTGACGAATCCAGACAGTCCCCTCTGCCAAGCCAAACAGGGCCTGAACCCAAACAAGAGACTTCCAAAGACCAAGAGATGAGAGACAGGTAGCAAAGATCAGTGTGGAAACTCACTCAGGGACCAGGAATATATAAACTAAACATAAAAAACGGTAAAGGCAATAAAATGAATTTCCCTTTTCATTTCCTTCTCACACTGGAATCTCCACAGTGGAGTTTAAACAGAAGTAGGCAGAGCCAGAAATCCAGGGTTCATCACTGTGTCATCATTGGTTTTGATGTCAGAATATCTGGACTACATAACAGGTCATTTATAGAATATGAGTCTGGTATTTTATAAATAAATGCACACAATTGGAGAGCCAATTAGAGGGAAAACCAAGATGAAGAGCCTTTTCAAGGCTTGATGTTGCTCCAACTTGTCCATTTAGTTAGTTGCTGTCATCGCAGTAAAGCCATCCCTGTTGTTTTTCAGAAGTGAAGAGGAGCACATATGAGAGGTAGATGAAAATGTCAAAAGCTTGCCACTTTTAAATTTTATTAAACAACCCAGCAGGTGAAGTCTCATTATTGGCTGATACTGCAAACAATCGTTTTCTGCTCAGAATCAACAACACTTCATATAAAATGTTGTGCCGTTCACTTGTGTTAGTAGGGATGCGTTTCCTCTGCAATTCTTCCAAGATTATTAATCTCATAAAAAAATACTGAGTATCTCCTGTAAACAAAGGAACCTGTTGACAACAAAGCTTAGGCATTTCAAGCAGAAAAGTGTCCAGACATTTACCATGTAGATGAGGAGATCGGAAACTTTGTCCACTCAAGCTGCACAATGGGTATGAACCATCTATTTTTAATATCGTAAAGCTTTTTCTGGCCAAATAAGCATAAAATGAAAAAAACAATAACCTACTCGAGCCTCATGAAGAATACACGCTGCATTTATTTCTTGCAACCCAGCAATGCTTTGGAGTTCTGTGATGAAGAGCGCTGCGTGGAATGGCCTAATGAAGGCCAGATGATTAGTGTCCTAATCACCTCCAGGGGTATTTTTGCAGTGGCAGTAAGTTGCCTGCAGGGCCACTGGTGTGTGTGTGTGTGTGGGTGTGTGGGCGTGTGTTTCGGTGTGTGTGTGTGTGTGTGTAAAGAAGCTGTAATTGGTCGGAGGGTGTTACAAGCCCATTTTCAGCCTCTGCTGCCAACAAAAATCGCTCACTCTCACACGGAGACACACATAAGAGGCCTTGTGCTGTTTTTTAATGACACTGTTATATCTGCCACCCCTGGCCAGGCTACTGCTCCCTCATTCCCACCCAGCAGCGGGGTGGATCTGAGCCCATTCGCGGTAGTAACTGCCAAAGGACACATAGGTTTGTAAACAGATCCACCTGGACCCCGACGAGTACGTAGAGCTCCTCATATGCAATCACAGAAGGAGCCGAAACCCCAAGCACCTCTTAACACGTCAACTGCTTTTACAGCCAGTAGCGTTCTGAGGTTTGCCTGACCAAAAAAATGCTGGCTGGTCCCAGACATCATGAACTGCAGTCCTGAAAACGCTCCTGACCTCAGTGTTTACCGTGATCTACAGAGGGGGTCTGGCACCTTGAGCATGAGGTTTTGACAGTCTTGTGTTTCTCAGGGCCCGTTCTCATGTGCAGAGAGCGCTAGAGCCATATGGTAACTCCGTTGCGACCTTAAATACAATCTGTGCTGGTTTGTCAATTTGTCTTTTACACAGTTGAGATGTTTTATGATCTCACTGGCTGCTCCTGTCATTTGGCGGCTCCCTCCTGAACACCCCGAGCGGTGAAAAAGCGGTGAATTTTAGCAGCAAAGCTCACTGGCTAAAGGTAGCCAGTGAGCAATAGATTCTGGGAACTGTAAAAATGGAGGAATGTGGTGAAGTCACTGTGCTGCTATTTCCAAGCCTATAAATGTGACAACATTTCTGTGGAAAACATACCCGGTCTGTCCTTATGTCCCTTTTTTCCTGTCACCCATCAAATCCAGTATAGTTGCCCATATTGCCAAGCAGAGTGAAACTCTAATCAAAGTCAGCAGCTTAATCTGAAGTCAAAGCAAGCAGGTGACTTTGGCTGGAGGATTAAAGGACCCTGACGCCTATTCAGTGGTGTGAAAAAGTTTGTGCCCCCTACTGATCACTTCTGTTTCTGATGTTTTGTCACAATTTAACATTTCAGATCATGAATCAAATTTTAACACAAGTAACTACAACATTTAATTTAATTTTCAAATGACGATATAATTTATGTGAAGAAAAAAATTTATAAACTCCACACGACTCTATACTACAAATTTGCGTCACTTCCTGTGACTGAAGTTAAATTTACTTAATAAATTTTGTTAAAAGAAACTGATGGGTAAATAATTGTCATGAATACTTGATATAGGAGAGCTGATTGGGAGTGAGATCAAATGACTGTCAATACAAATGGTTTCTTATGCTTCATTTTTATGCATCTATCTGGATTGAAACACTAGTGAAAGCTGTTATACATAATAATCAATATATTAGCATGATCAATGATTAATAATGGCTTGTCAGTTTTGAATGAAAGCAGCTACATTGTGCATTTTGTTTAAAATTTCAAAACAAAAATGGTTATCAAACCATGATAATTTCACGTTGCCCCGTAACTACCTATTTTTCAGACTTTTCAATCATTCTCTGTCGCATGAAGAAAGTTGTAAATCCAAAAGAATAAAATAAAAAAACCGCACACAGACATATTAAAAACACAAAGATTAAGATCAAATCATTTTATCTTGTTGATTTACCCATTTCTCTGAGGAATAATTTAACTTATTAGGTACTGAATCAAGTACCTAGAATAGGGGTACGGTTTTCACCTGGAAGAGAGATTTGGATTAAGATAGCATAAACCAAGAGAAGCACCCCTACCTGGAGCTCAGGCATCGTCTTAATGAGTATGAGGCTCCTCCACCACATGTACGAGAGCACTCGCTCCAAGAGCCCCAGGCGTCCCACAGCGTGTCCCGATCTTCCTCTGATCGCGCCATCCGTGAGCTCTGCACACCAGAGAAGCGTTTGTGCATGAGTGAATAACCATAAATGTCACTGAAAATCAGAGGAGAGTCATTTTCAAGAATTGAAACTGTGGTGCTGCTTAGGGCCTGGTAAGAGAAGTCCTTAATGCAGCCCTCATCGCTCCTCTGGATTTATTTTAATGTTGATCCAAGACTGTCTCATAAAAGGAAACAAAACAGGAAGGTTCTCGTAGATTTATTTTTTTAGAAATTAATATTTAATCTGTTGAGCCATAATTCACAAAGAAAGGATCCAGTTAAATCACGTTAGCTGCTGAAAAACAAAGCGAATGTGACAGTGAGAAAGAAAAACTTAAAAAGTCAAAGTCAGCCATTAGATGATAAAGTAGTCATTTTTATAAAGTTCAGGCCACACTTTTGTGTCTCTCTGTTAATTGCACTGCGTTGTATTTGGCAGTGGTGTAAGGAATACCACAGCATCACCCAAGACCAATATTATGAGGACAAGCGCACGTCTCGGATGTGAAATGACAGCCAAAAAACAGGAGATCATGTCTGTATTATCCATCTTTTTCCATTCCAACTTTCCGCTCACAGTCTTTAACTGGACTAACCATTTGTGCTGTTAAAAAAATGGGAATTTGTAAAATAATCTGGATTATCTGTGATTGGATATAAATAACACCATGGTTCACTTTCTTGGCTTTCTTTTAAAAGATTACTGAAGGAAACTCCAGTGCTGCATTATTTAAAAGCTGAACTGAAGCTATGGAAGAATGAGTATAGTTTGCTTTCATTATCAAGGACAAAGAGGTTTTCGCTTCATGAGAATTTGGTCGCCTGTGCACAAGGTGGATGGATGAAACACTTGGAAAGAATTTATGAAAAAAGACTGGGAAATCAAATCTAGGCCAACAGGAACATGGCTCAGTAGGCAGGAGGTGAGAACACATTGAATAAAATAGAGTGCCACTGAGTCGTGGTTTTCGGCCTGTCAAAAGGAGCACGGGAACACATTAAAATGTTTCCACATGGTAAATGCTGAGGGGATTTTCCAATCGTATTAGTCCCGTAAAAAGCAGTTGAACAGGGCACAAATCTAGCATGAGGTGGTAGGAGCTGCTGGTGCCTCCGACTCTAGAAACATGTAGTTCCTGGATTTCCAAGAAGAAGAATAGGAGGCAGATCTTTAAATTATCACTAGCTCCCAGCTAGTGTGTGTGTGTGTGTGTCTCACACACCGCGTCTACTTTTAACAGGCCGAAAACTTTCCTTTGGATAAAGGTTATAGTAGCTGAGGTAAGCCATTCTCTGTGCTGCATTAATGCTGCTATATGCTTTTATCTCACAGCCGTTTTCTTTTTCTGTGCTATATTTATAAATTTTGCTGTCAATTTGTGTCTCTTGTAGGATGAACCCACTGACGGAGAGATTGCTGCCATTTGTTTCCCATAGAAAGGATTCCTGCCTCAGTGAATCTAGGATTAGATGAGTGTCTTTCCTAGACTGACTCATTGACTGTGATGTCAATGCTAATGCTAATGCTAATGCTAATGCCTTTCTGTATCGTCGTTGTTTTTTCAGCAGAAAGTAATCCTTGTCCAGTATTTCTGAGTTTGGGAGAGTTGCTTTCCAGGACAGAGGCATTAGCAAAATCTTTTTGTAATCTTTTTTTTTATAGAAAAGTACTCTTAAATTAAAGTGCTTTTGCTTTTTCCCATTAAAATACTCCTGGGTCTGTGCCTCCATCTCTGTCCTAAAAAGACTCATTTACAAAGATGTTGCTGCTCTGAATTTTGTAAACCATTTGTTTTTCTTTCCCATATTAATGACTCCTGACTTGATTCTTCTGTCTGTTTCCTGGAGAGATTCGTTGATGTCAACACCAATTTGCAGTTCTGATGACAATTGATACCTATGTTAGAGATATGATTGGACTTTACTCTCAGACTGCAGATTTACTGGAGGGTGGGAGGCAGATCTTTCAGGTTTCAGTCGCGTCTCCTGTGGAACCAGCTCCCCCGAGGTAGATGCTGTTTATGCTGCTTTAGACTCCAGAACATACTAATAAAGTTTCCTCTAACCACTCTCAAATTATGCATTGTCTGCAGTTTCAGTCTCTCAATTTTTTTTCTCTTCATAGAAGTTGCATCTAGTTGCGTTGCTCTTTAGCTGTGACACTTTCCTGGAGTGTACTGATTTAATGGAATGGATTTTAGGATTGGCTCAGAGTTGATGTCTTTCGCTACGTTTCTCTTCTAGATGAAACTACTAAAGGATCATTAACTCTATGTCTTCATTAAATTTCATGCATTTACTCCTTCACCAGGTCAGTATCAGGGAATGCTGCAAAATTAATGACACAATCGAATCGTCCACAATTTGATTGTGTCATTTAGGTGGAAGGATTGTTACAAAGTCAGTGAATAAATGCAGTCAGCTGGGTTTTTAATAGTTGTTAACACTTTTGAGCCAACCGAGAAGGTCCTGGATTTTCTACATGGAGTTTGCATGTTCTGCCTGTACATGCTTGGGTTCTCCCCAGGTTCTCTGGGTTCCTCCCACAGTCCCAAAACCCATGAGTTTTAAACTGTGTGATTGTGAGCGTGAGTGGGAATAAAAATAAATAGATATTTTGTTCCATATAACACAGTAGGAGTGTAACAGGTAAACCTTCTATGGATGCAAACTCGACTAAAAACCCACCTGTTTAGGATTGTATTTGAAACGTAATCAATTACAAATTTATTGATGAAACTTGACTTAATGTCGTGTTTTGATTGTTGATTCTATGTTGCATTGTGTTTCTGTGTTTGATATGATGTAGAGCATTTTGAAATGCCTTGCTGCTGAAATGTGCTATACAAATAAAATTTGATTGATTTATTGATTGATGAGTGTTAGATTAGCTCTCAACTGCCCTATAGTGGGTATGAGTATGAATAGTTGTTTGTCCTGTGCGTCTCTATGCTGCCTTGTGATGGGTTGGGTTGGTACCCCGCCTCTTGCCCGGTGATCGCTGGAAACAGGCATCAAGAATAAGCAGGTATAGACAATGGACAGATGGACATGAATCTGTCAGTATTACAAAAATATTTCTGTATATAAAGAGGATTATCTGAATTATAACTAAAAAGATCAACTGAACTGAGCAAAGGTTACAATAGCTATAAATTCACATATCTTGATCTGTAAGGAAAAGAGTTCACCCTTTAGTTTTAAGGTAATTTATACTGACTGACCTGAAAATGGACCCTATATTTCAGCTCTCACACACATTTCTTACGTTGAAGTCATTTCTATCCCTTTGAGCCCTTTTTCCAACAGAATGGCACTGTGTTTGGTCTACAAGGATAAATGGATATCACAGAGGAAAGCAGATACAATGCAATAATAGTCTGCTGATTATTTTCTTTGGGTCCTGGTAGCAACAACAACCCTGCACTCCAGAAACAGAGCGAAGTGGTGGGGTTCACATTATTAAAAAGTGCGTGGGGACTGATATAAATGCTTGTCAGCGCTGATGACGCCTGAGGAACAGCAGAGGCGGATGGCGAGACCTAAACAAAGTCAGCAGAGCATTTAGGCAAACATGTAGGCAACGGCGGCCCTTTCTCCAGGAGCCAACTATTTTAATGTTTGGATCTTGGTAAATAAACACAGGCTGTGCACTGGCCAGCCTGTTTCCTCACCACCTTAAGTCTCCTTTGAAAAGCAATCAGGGAATTATTCACTCAATTACAAACCAAGAGCTTCGTCCCGGGGCGTAAGGAGGCCGGTGAGGCGAGAGAAGGGGAAGCGGATGAAGAATGGAAGGAATAGATGAAGAGTCGTTTGGCTCACTGTGTTTCTATTGTTCTTGATGAAAACAAAGGAGGACAAGACTTCACTTTTTGGAGAGCAATCCCTTTGGTCTTCAGGGTTACTAATCAAAATTCATCCGATTACCACTTCCAGAGCCTCCCTAAACCTTTCACTGCCACGTTCACCAGCCATGTTGCTCCGATACCTCCAGGTGAACCTTTACAACCAGGACAGACCGCAGGTCACTTGCTTTTATGCTTTAGACGTACGAGACGAATTTAGCAAACACATTAATGCACTGACAATTTTACGTCATCATACTTTATTCTAAAATGACGCGTCAACAATCAAAGAGTGACACATCTGTGCTAAGAAATTTTACACCAATATCTTCCATCCAAAAATCTGGACTTATTAGCTACTTTATTACTTTTTTCATTTTGTAGGCTTCCTAAAGGTCTCGCAAAGATTTTCATAAAATTTTGGCTATTTTTTTTAAACATGGAACATGTAGAATGTTAAAAGGTGGGACTCAAAAGAGGAATAAAAATAATCCACAACATCCTTGATTTGTAATCTTGTTTTGTAAGAAAGAGAAAGAAAATTTAATTAGTGATTTAAGGGCGACTGAAGATTTTTGCACAGTTCCACATGAGCCCAAATTAATACCCCATTCAGCAAATAATATTATGTGGTTTAACAAACTTACCGTACAATGATTCCTTTGAAGACTGTTCTTTTTTGTTGGCCTAACCCCAAATCCAAAATCCAAAGAAAAACCTAAAGAAAACCTGAAGAACTATCCACTGCAACCACTTCTAAACACTATATTTAAGAAAAGTCTGGCTGATTGGAGGCAAAATGTAAAGAAATACAAAGTAAGTGAAGGCTTTTGTTCAGAACTGTATATCCAAGCTATGTGTTAAGCTGTGACAGGCAGACTCTGTTTAAGACACCTGTCAACAGCTGAGGCTAAGTACATTTTCCCTTGAAGATGGAAAACTCCTGCAACAAGGAAAGGGAAACCCGACTCTGGAGCCTTCTTCAGCAGACTGTGTAAATATACAAATGATTCCTTTTTTTAGTCTCAAAGACATATGATATGCACACATCTGCTGAAACCTTTGTCATGCACGACTCAGGGCAGTCACTGTAAAGCAACAGAGAGCCCTAAAATCACCAAAACAACAACCTGCAGAATATTTTTCAAGTGATTCAGATATAAATAGGATTCACGGGCTATTTTATAGCACAGCAAAGGAAATGTGATTAACAAAAATAGCTACAACAAATAAGTCCAGTACCAGCACAAGGAGAGTCGTCACCAGTAGCTTGCAAGCCCCCAGCTCCATGTCGCCTCAGCTCCGCCTGTGTGAGTCGGATGCTTGCTGCGCTCTCCTCCCTGACTCACTACTCGTGTCCTCGCCGCCAGCCTGCTGCGTCCGCTCTGGCTCTCAGCTGCTTTTCCTCAGGAGCAACATGTGGAGGTGGAGGGAGGGGCCTTGGAGGCTGTAATTTTTTTTTGTGTGTGTGCGCACTGCGCGTGGACGTTTGAGGGGGAAAGTAGCTGGTGAGGTAGTGAATTTGAGCTTCACGAGGTCTCGGTTCTGACTCAGTCCAATAGGCCTCGGTCAAGCGCAGCAGTGGAAACAAGGCAGATTCACTCTGTCACACTTACATTTGATGACACTGGAGGAAAAGTACAGCTGAACATATGAATTCCCCATGAACTTCTTCATACTTTGTCATGTAAAAAAAAAAAAAAAATTCTTCATCACAGGATTTTTGTTTTGGAAGCTGCAAATAGTAATCGAAAAAAATGTGGCATGCATTTGGTTTTAGCCACCTATTCTTTGATACCTTTGAATTTAGCACAAGCAAGCGTGTGTATTGTAGGTGGAGTAGAATAATACACTGAAAACAGTGACGTGCGGTGAGGTTCATAACCGGTGAGGCACTGACTTAATCATAATCATATTTACAAATATAGACCCCCTGCATGTTATTGTTTACATAAAGAAATTTCGCGCATGCGGACAACGCTCACAACGCTCACACATGTCATCCATAGCCGCGCTGCCGCCGTAGAATAATAACTCAATCAAACTTGGACATGTAGATATTATTAATTTCGTGCTGTGCTCCACAGCAAATGGAAAAACCGTTAAAGTACAACTCAAAACCGCTTCTTTCTCACTCTGTATCAGCGCAGCTACGCGCAGACTCGTTGCCATAGTAACTGACAACAACGCCACAAAAAAAAAAAAAACACTCAGATATTTCCCACACAAAGAGCAGAACATTCAGTCTGTTGCAGCAGTATGGTTTTAGGCTTAATGTTTATTTTTGTGATTATTAAGTGATTGCTGTGGTAAGAGAAGAAAACTATAACTATATCGCCAGGCCCGGTCCAAGCCTCCAAGGGGCCCTAAGCAAAATTTGGTTTTGGGGCCCTCTAGTTCTGCTAACATTGTTGACTGGCTGCAATCAGCAGTCTGATCATTAGATCATTCACACACCTGCTATAAACTTATTGCATCTCTGGCAGTGCTGTTTACATTATATACATTTTATACATTTATTGGCCAACTGATTTATCGACCAGTTGATTTCTGGGCGCCGATTTCCTTAATTTTGGGGGATCCTGATTGGTCGATACTTACATGTGAAGCCCATCTTATCCCCTGATCTTATCTTCGTCAGCAAAGGTTTAAAAATCAGCCTCCGTCCTCTTCTGCTCTACAGTGAGAGGTTTGACTGACAGACCAGCCCACCAGGTCAGGTCTGAACATTTACAGTTAACAATATTCACCCCACTGTTACCAACTCAGTGACCTTCTTGCTATATTTAGCAACAGTTCAGACAAAAAAAAATTATATCAGCAAAAATCAAAATCGGCAGGTCAGGCTTTTTAAAGATCGGTAACCAGGGATCGGCCAGAAAACTGCAATTGGTGCTGCATATTCATGACATTCTCTGAATAAATTAATTTCTTTTAAGCGTTACTCCAATAGCTAAAAATTTAATCATTACCAGGTGAGTCTTTCTCCCCTGAGAATGTGGGGAGAAAGAATAATTTTGTTGCCCAACATGTTGATTTTATTTATTTGTGAATCTTGTTTTTATTTTGTTTCTGTTTTTTTTACTTTGACAACATTTCTGAAATGCATATGCTGTCTCATCATCATTTTTTTGTATTTAGGTTTATTTCTAAGGATCTCAAGACCTCAGACTTCCATATTTGTGACCCTAGTTTTGGTTAAAAAAAACCCCAATACAAAGCATTGACTAAGAGAAGGCAGACTGTGTGCCACAGATTTGTACAAAGGATGGATAAATAAACCAACAATAAACCATTTTTTATCTTATTTCTGTTCATGAGATTTCAGATTTCTGTCTCAAAGTTTTTGATCTTTTAGCTCACTTTTCGATTCAGTTCCTCCACCAATCCCGTCGTGTTGGGGCTGCATTTCTGGCCTGAATGATTTTTCTCCGTCTTTTTCCAGCCTTCTTACATATTTCAGCTATTTCACACACTCAAAAAAAAAAAAAAGCTGTAGTGTACTTTCCTTACAAATTGGTTTATATTTCCAAGCAGGAAAAGAGACGGAGACATACATTTGGCATCGCACGTACAAATCCAGACCGTGCTTTAGTCTTTCCCACCGGACTATGTGTGAGAGTCCCATGTAAATCAGATGACATGGTCTGGTCGCTGAAGCTATCAAGATAGACTTTTTTTTATGAGCTGAATGTCTGCTTCAATAGAGCCTTTCATAACATCTGGCAGTTGCAGCCAGAGCGAACATGTATGCTGTGAAAGTGGGGAACGTGCCAGGTGTACCCTTGGGGGACAAACCCTCTGGTTACAGGGGGAGTGGGGGGAAGCACATGTTCAGATGGACAGCTTTTGGCTCAGAGGGAATATAGCATACAGTGAGTGGCTTTCATTTTCTTAGGCAATTGCAGGACACAAGAACTCAAATATGAAACAGAACATTCAAAATAGAGCAGTTAAATTTAGTGCCAACCCACTGGTGCTCCTTACAAGGTAGCAAGATTTAACGGGGGCCTTCTGCCGCAACGGTCCAAACACAATAAAAATGTTCCAAATCAGGAATCCCAAATAAAGCACCACATCATTTTAATCAATTAAGGTTGTGTGGAATGTGTGGCACTGCAAAGCAAACAGTGGGAGACCGTAATCACTATGTTGGGCTGAACAGCTTAACCAATGCGCACGCACACACTTTTTTTTTTTAAAATCCAGCCATCCACACAGCAGGTACAAGGTTTACTCTGTTAGATTGATAAAACGGAGGGGTCGTATGCAAATTGTGCCAGTAGGAGAGGTATCTAAAACACACACTTTACTCGCCACTTAACGTTGGTGTTAAGCCCATTTTCTCAGGTCAACACCGAGGTCACGCTCCCTCCTGCTGACTTAATCCATAAGCTTCTGATGTTTACTTTTGCAGGAAATCCTTCTCCTATCTGCATACGTGCGACTACTGAAAATAAACCGAGGGATAGGTGATGTGCGGCCCTTGATCGCAAAAACCAAACACACAGGGAGGAAATTAATGTGTTTGACTGACACCGCTTCTCTGCCACAGCACTTCTGGCAGCGACTTTAGTCGGTTCAAACAATAATCTGTGAAGATGAGGTGAGAAAAAAAAATACGCAATATAATCTGGAGTTATTTTACTCCAGGAAGGTAAAGATATTGCGTAAGGAAGGGAAGCATGCAGGAGGTGTGGGATGACTGTGGAAATAATCGTTCGAAGACAAGCGCTCCAGTGTTTAAGCAGATAACTTTGCTTTCAGATTGTTTTAGTTTTGGTCTTTCTTTTATCAATCATAAAGAAAAAGAACAGAAACTGAGAAATCAGGAGATACCAGAAAGTAGGCAGATGGACAACAAACAAAAATACATTTTAGCCGGAGTCTCTCTTTAATTTGACATCAACTAACAATATGTTTGCCCAAATTGTGGTGTTTACAGTGACTTAAGTTTACCCTTAAAAGTAAGTGTGGCTAAACTTGTAGTTTGTGGTCATTGTTAATGTTGTGCCTTTGTTATTAATTGACAAAGTGGTAAACAACATCTGCAATTGAAAAAAAATGCCTTTTTAATAGACATCCCAGTTTCTGGATGCTAACTGTATCAAGCTCAACCTTTAACATGTCTTTGTTTCTTCATGCTCGTTATGTGAGATGCACTGAGAAATTTCATGGTGAAAAAATGTAAAGTTTTCTTTCTAAAGGGTAAGATTGGTCAGAAACTCAAAACTCCAAAGCATAAGTTTTACATATTTATGTAAAAAAAAACGTAATTATTGTGTTCTGACAGCATCATTATGAAGCATAGGTGCAGTAATGATTGCATGTATTCTTTTTTAAAGCATTTGGGATTAATTAATCTCATACTGAACCTTCTCATGAGATTCTTTGTTTACTGAACGATGTGTGAGTAACTCTTTCAGATAGACAGCAGCTTTATAGTCATCCTACCCCTGACCACCTAGAAATGGTGCTTACTACAGTAAGAACATATGGAACATCTTGTTGAGCATTTATAGGAAGTAAAGCCAGCACAAGCTCTTTTTGTGCTCTTTTTTGACTGCCTTTATGTCAGCAGACCAGCTATTTTTCAAAAGTAACAAATCTTGCAGCGTTTTTCTGGTGTTCGTGGAAACATTGACAGTCTGACATGAAAACATATAGCTTTTACCGTTTTCAACCAGCTGTAGGGCATAGCAGTAACTATTTTTACTTGGTAACAATGAACTGACCACATGTTAAGCAATAGAAGTCATACAAACAATCCCATTCACTTTTTGACAATCTCGTTTGAACCTATAGTCTTCATTTATTTTGTCATAAAAATAAGAAAACAACCTCTTATATGGAAAGGTTTGCTTTCCAGGCAGCAGAGGTTTGGCTGACTCCTTCATCTTCTCCTCTGTAAGTTGAAGAAGGGTCAAATTAAAAGGTCTCCACATTCTGAGGTCACGACCTAAGTTAACAGTCTCAGAGTTCTCAGAAAGAGAGACAAATGAAGCTAAAGTTACTGACGACCGACGTTAAGGTGCACTCAAGAGCCCAAAACATTGGCTCCCACGGAGAGATTTAAATGATTCAAGCGGGATAAACGTTAGCCTCTCACCATCCGCACATACTATACGAGACCTACATGTGTTCTCGTCTTGATTTACGCCAAAGTCGCTGTTTAAAAAACTCGCCGGGTCACAGTATAAAATGTTTTACCAGGACAAGGATTTTACGACTTGCAGCTGAAAACCAACCGCATTTCCTCTCCTCAACCAAAAAAGGGATTAAAAGCTAGATGTACTTCTGTGACAGTCAGCTAGAAGCAATTCTAGCACTGATGGAAGAGACAAAAAGTTAGATTTAAAAAGAAAAATATGAAAACATTTCCTCTGTTCATTACTGTTTCTGATGTTTAGGATCTAACTTTTAGCCTTCACCTCCTCCGCACCCCTATAAAGCAGATGTTTCCTTTTATTATTCTTCATCCTCATTGTTTATGAGGGTTGCTCTGTTGGATCGCTGTGTCTCACAAGTGATGGGAACATTTCCTTTACTAATTTGTGGGTGGGAGGACGAATAGCACTACACGTACGAGGAAAATGATCTGCTCAGGGGAAAGACCAATATCCCAGTGTGGCCGTTACGGACGAAGTCAAGATCTTATTTAACTTCGTCGGTGCTGTAGAGGAGACATTTATTCTACCTGGACTTTGGTCCCTGAACATCTAAAGTACAGATGAAGATAAAATGATTCACTTCTCGAGAACATTAGGCATTGCTCTGGAACAACTCATTAGCTTATGCTGGATGGCTGACATTGGCTTAAACACCAACCAATAAATAAACTGCGGCCAAAGAATATGCAACATGGAGTAGTTTGCTGAAAGGTAAATTAATCCTAAAACAGATATAAACAGATTCCCAACACTAAGTACACCTCTGAGGAATGAAGCTAGTTTTACAAACTATAAAACAAAGTATTAGACAAGTTGGAATTTTTGCCAAACAAATAAAAAGATACAGAAAATTTCATCTTATAGAGTAAATGGATAAATGGACCCATTTATCCATCTCTTCATTGATTAAGGAATCAATCAGTAAATCAGCCAACATGTCAGTTCATAAATTCATCCCATTCACATGTTTGTTTATCAGTTCATCCGTCCATCTTCCAACCCAGCAACCTTCCAATCCAGCCATTCGTCCAGATGGAATAAATGGTGAAAGGCATTTAAAGATGGCTTCAAGAAAGAACGAACAAATTTATAGTTGCTCTGGTCAGTTTTGGGTCAACACTGACTTTTATTCCCACTGCGATACGCCTGAACAACTTCCAGAGGCATATTTACATCCTGAAAAGATGCCCAAACTATCTCAGAGGACTCTTCTCCAGCCACTCCAGAGTTTCTCACCAAATCACCCGGACAGAGTACGGACAGCCAAACACTGTCAGAGTTACTGCAGTACAAGCTTGGAATCTTCCATACTGGTGTCCCAACTTGACACCATAACCACTTCCATAACCACTTCCAAAGTTCATACTTTGAACAGTATGTGTTCAAAGAATGAACACATACTTTGGACTTTTTATCCCGTGACATTACTTCTTTAAAATAACTGCAGTCTGAGTCGACAGCATAAAACGCATATCCACACCAAAAGTCGCTTGTAAAAAAAGGAAAGATTGAATCTTGTTACTGCCGTTTTCCATGATGAGTTCTGGTCAGTTAACCCCTTTCCTCTTCCTTGCTTTTGTTGTTTTGGTTGTTTTATACTCGACTTCTTTTGGTAACGCAGTGGTGAGGATATTTTATATTGACAGTTTGTGAGTACCTGCTGTACATTTTGTACTTTCTTTGGCAGCCAATAAAGTATTTCTCTGTTTTACTCAGTGCATTGAAAGAAAATTTGGTTATATAAGCGCAATAAACATTATCTAACAGTAGGAGGTCACTTGGAGATATTTGGATTCAGAATGTGCCGTCTTATGAGTCAACTGGACCAAAATAAATGCAAAAAGAGTCTAATTCGGATAATGGAATACACCTGGATTAAACTACCTGTTGAAACCATGACAATTTATTTCCCACAGTTCATGAAAATAACTTACTGTATCGAAAAACTTCAATCAGTAGGTGCCATAGACAAATAAAACATGGTTTGTGTGGAGTTGCACAATAGAAGAAGAGGGAAAGAAATGGCAACTCATCAGACCAGCAAAGGGTGGTACTGACCCAGAGCTGACCATGACTATGACTCAAGACCACGTAATTGAGCATCACAAAAAAAAAGATAATTGACAAAAGTTGTAAAAAGTGGAAAGAGTTTCTGCTTTGGTAGGAAATAGTTGATTTGCCCTTTTAAAATGTAACCAGCACATCAATGTAATAGAAGATGGAACAAAGAAAATCTCCACATGGAGACGCAGGTTGCAGAACAAACGGTGAGATGGTAAGATGCGTATCTAATGAATTTAGAGAATATTCTCACAAAAACAACAAACATTTTAAAATCTTGGATTGTTCCAGCAGATATGTGAACTTTAAAATAATGCAAGGATTTTGAGCTGATCCATAAATTTTGGAGATTTGTTTTAAACCCAACAGAAATAACATAAACCTAAACTTCTGGAAAAATATACGCCTGATAATCATTTAAAAATCTTTAAACATATTTAGCTAATTCTACAAGAACACGCATTGATAATCGGCAGAAAGAACGTAATATATATTCTGTAAAATTGTGCGCTACATTAATTATAGCATAATATTTTACAATAAATGTTTGCACTCTTTATAGTGACATGATGAGAAAGCCAGCAACCACAATGTGCTCCCATATGAATATTTTCCTAAAACTCCACAGCCTCCGCAGTGCAGAGCGGGGATACGCCACGTAATTAAGAATCAGCAATGACATTTACTGCTTCCTCAAACCGCCACTCATGTTCTCAGCACCGAGCTTTCCCCCCCCCCTTCTCCATCAGCAAATGTTTTAGCAGCTTTTCCTGTGAACGCTAGGGCTGACCCGTCAAGGTTTCACTGCTACAGGAACTCCGCCACACCTGATCCCAATCCCACATACACCCACAACCCTTCACTCACCCATCAGAGCAACTCTGACCTTTTTAAAGAGGAAGGGAGGGGTATAAATTAGCCACGTAAAGTGGCTGGAGCCAGTTGTTCTGGACCTCCATGGTGGGTTCCAAGGGAATAAAAAATTTTTAAAAAAGAGTCTGGGTCCTACATTCAGATCTGGACGCACACAAAGCAGCAGCATAACTTATTTATGGACAAGCCAGCACCAAATTAATCCCTTGTGCTTCGACGAACAGACCACACTGCTGCCTTGTCATCTGGAAATAAAGCTTCTTTGAAGCTGTTTTGGAAATCGGTACAGAACATGCTCTCTGGGAACAAATAGATGTTTTGTGGCTGTTTGAATAGCTTGAGGTCCTTTAAAATATTTGGTATTTCGGTAACTTAAAATATGGTTCAAATTCCTTTATCACCTTGCTAGAGAGTCACCGGAAACAAACAAAAAGCTGAATTTGGCTGCGAAAGCATGTAATGTTGGAAAATTGCATAAAACGGGAAAACCTATCATAGAAGGTAAACATCTCCAGTTTAGATCATCTTTAGACTTTCAGACTACTGCATCTCCTTTTTATGAAAATCCCCAAGCTATTTGGGAATTTCAGCACAATTAAAAACTCAATAAAATTTTTTTTTTCTCCAAAGAGTTAAAGAATATATTTACAATGAAAACATTAATAATAGGATATTGTACATTCTCAACAAATCCAGGTGTAGTATGTTATATACGTATATATGTATGTTTAGTGGGCAATAAAACCCAGAAGTTAAAAATATGCCTTAATAATTTAGTTTAAAACTTCTACAGTATTGGTTTATCTGTATTTTATTTTGAAGGGGAATTTTGAGTATATTATATTATATTAAAATAAATTGCATTCAGTAATTGAAAAAAATACAATTCTTTAAAAAATGAAGACCTATATATATACAGTATATACAGTATATATATTGTATACGTATATATAAGCAATAGCTTAGAAAACACATAGTGTGAAAATAAGTTATATTTATCCCTATAAATTTGAAAATCTACGTGGATAATTTAAATTAAATTAAAACCCTGATCTGAGTTGAAATAACAGCACACCAAGAGTCATGTTATTAAGATTAACTAGCAGCCTCGTGGTGCTAAAAAAAAAAAAAAAGTGACGTTCAAAGCTGAAATCCAGATTTGATGATTTGCAGACGTGTAACTGGCTCTCTTGTTAACTTCTTCTATGATTGCAAAATGAGACAACGATCCACAGACATAAAGACGCACCTCCACATGAAAAGGCACCTGGTTTGTCTCAGACGCTCACTGCTCATATTGTCCGAGTGGGAAGTTTTCACACACAGAGCTTTTCTGTAGCAGCAGAATAGACATGTCTGATCCCCGTACAGGCTTCACGCAGCTAAGGTTTCAGTTTTTAACCCTAAAAATAAAGTCACACCAATAACATGTGTTTCCCATTTTATAAATCTGCAATGTGTGTTGTCTTTGGCTCTGAGATGCTCTGAAAGTGAGAGCAATATGATAAAAGGTGGAGGGTGGAGGTTTCAACCTATGCAGCGTCCTCTGAAAACTGACATTTTCCACTTTGTTAAATAATGATGCAATTACATAGAGTCTGAAAGAAGCTTGTGTTCATCAGTTCCTTATTATGACCTGCATTTGACCAACAGATATGGAAACTATTAAAGTAGAAATAAATTGTCCTCAGCTGCATTGTTTCAGTTTCCTACTGAAACAATGCAGCTGAACTGTAGACGTACAAATCTTTTACATGCACACAAAAACATTCCAGTGTTACATTTCTGGCTAAAACAAGCTAGCTTTTCTTGCTCAGTGAGGCTAACTTAGAGGTAGCTTGCATAGATTTTGGTTCCTATCTATGACCAAGATCTACATAAATGACACACAAAACGTTTTTCACATTTTATTTGTAAAAAATATTCATCTCTGTTCCTCTCACACAAAATTCCAACAAAAACACTGAAGATTGTAGAAACAATATGGCAAAATGTGAAAAAGTTCAAGGAGTATGAATACGTTTAGAACAAAATGTATTTATTCAAAAACATATAAAGAATATTTTAACGTGTACAGCACTTTGGCTGACTTGTGTTGCATAAAATGTGTTATACAAATGCTTTTATTCCCAGGTTGTGATCATGAAGTCTGCACTCCATCAAGGCAAGGAGTTTTCCAATATATTGCATGTCTGTCTTTTTCAAAGTGAAAGTTGAATCAGAGGTAGTTTTTCTATACATGAGCCTGAGCACACAAATGCAGCAAATCCATCGAGGAATGGCTCAAAATGGAAAAGAACGACCATAACCATGCCCAGAGTATGATTAGGGATTAGTCAAAGCCTACATTTAAACCCCATCTAAATGTTTTCTGGCAATTTCGAAATAGGCTGTTTGAAAGAAACCCCTCAATCATCTAATGGAGCTTGCATGGAAAAGGGATCAAAACTTCAGCTTCAGTATTTTCACGATGCTCAAAACACATCCATATTTAAACAAAATCCAAAAGAAACCTGCAGGGTTTTATTTATGCCAGTGCATCTTACAGTTTAAACAAGTTTAAGATAAAATTATTGAACAGCAGAACAGTAAAATGAGTAAAGTGCTTAAAAACCTCACTGTGTTTTTTTAGGCTTAATACAGCTTAAATAAAATAATCTTCCACAGAAAGGCCACAAAGGGAAAAATTAGATGTATTCACTACAGTAAAAGCTCAAATTTTTATTAACTGAGGTCACCCTTTGTTAGCCACATGTAACCCAAGGAGACAACAATGTAAATGAGACTTGAAATAAATGGAACCAACCCATACACATCAGTTTTCCCCTTAAGTTCTTCTTGATACATCAATAAGTAATGTTTTCTCTTTTCATAATGACATGATATTCATTTGACAGCATTTCAGCTTTCTACTGTGAATAAAGCTGAACCCCTGAACCCGTTTTATCAAAACCACTGGCACATAACATACTGTACAGTACGTCAAGGGAATGTGGCCAGTAGGGCACAAATAGATTTTAACCAAGGCCTCATGGCAAGCATGACTTAAATAAAATTAAAAAAAAATCTTTCAAAGCTTTCAATCCCAGTCCTGCCCAGAACTGAGATCGCTGCGCTAATGGTGAAAGAAAACAGCTGATTTTGCTGCCTTAGGTCATGTAATTATGTTGCTGTACCATTGAATGCTAACAGTAAATGGGGCATTTATTCAGTTTAAATCAAATCACTTTGTGACTTCAACAGTAGATGATGTCTAAGGCTGAAAATATACTAAGTTTCTGACCTTGCTGCGTATGTTTCTGAGTCTTAAAGCATGTCCAAAGGTGAGAAGATCAAGTGACTTTTGAAAGTCCTGTCAGGTTTATGAAATCTGAAATTACTCTACAGCTTTCTCTGCTTGTCGATAGCGAGTTCTGTGAGATTCTTGATTTTGTTGTGAATAATCACAACAGGAGGCTCATTTTCATGTCAGTCGTTCACTGCACTGGTCATGCCAAGTTAAATTAAACTTCTGTGTTTTTTGTTCATTGCTACAAGATTAAAACATGTTGATAAAAATGTCCTATGTAAATGTGGAATTTGTAGAAAACAAATGTACATCTCACTTGTGCATTAACTGTGCCAATGACCCTAATTGCTAAAATTTGTAAAAAAAAAAAAGTAATTTCACAAACATAGTAAACTCCTCTGCGACAGACTGGCGACCGGTCCAGGGTGACCCCGCCTCACCAGTGACAAGAGTGTGGGTGGATGGATGGATGGACAATTCCTAATTTAAATAGGAAACTCCTAATTTAAATAACTTATTTCAATTTCTCGCACATAACACTAACAATGTCTCATGCAGCTTCAAAATTTCACCAGCACACATTATTCACTTATTTGTTTTGCGAAAATAGTTAAGTCCTACTTTATTAAGCTGTTTGGTATTACCATCTCACAGATATTGTGACGTCGCCTCTCTCATGCTTAATCAAGGTTCATTAATGGCTTTATTTATAAAACAGAAGTCATTACCTTTATCCTTTAGCCTCAGCCCTCCTGTGTTTTTAAGTGTGTTCGTTTTCAGCATGTGCTCCGCTCTTTTGCACGCCAAGAAACACAACATGATTACACATACTGAGAACATTCATTTTGAATCACAAAACCTTAGGCACACGCACGCTACTTTATATTAAACTGTGAAAAGTAAATTAAGTTCTATTTTTTTCACAGTTTACACAGAAAAATCACCAATAACCTCATATGTCCTCCTTCCAGGCTGGTGTTGAGTCCAGGTGAGGAAGGCGAAAGGGAAAGGAAAGATTTGAAGCATGAATAAATAGTAACCGCACAGGAAAAGAGCTGCAGTGGATCAAGCTAAACTCTCATTTTATCCTCCTCCCACATATAAAAAATCCTTTACCATGTGTTCCCCAAGAGCTTTTGGGCTTACAGCTGTCTAAATATGCTACTGTAGTGAACTCCCAACCAGTGAAGTGATTGCAGCGTTGCGTAGGAAGCAGCCTGCGGCAGTAAAAGTGAACAGCAGGAAACGGGGAGGATGACCACAAAGACAGAGGATGCTACATTTTATTCCGTCTTCGAGATGTTTGTCTAGCGGTAGATTTTTACATGTTTTCATACAGCAGCAGGTCAGGACTGTTCTTGGATATCCACAAAAACCTTTACTGGTTACATAACCTATGCAGACAGAGCAAGAAACGTAAATATAAAGTATAACAACAGGAGCAGGAATTCTGCAATTCATCCTGGAACAACTGCGGCACAAAAAAGTGATCAGATCCAACGCTAATGTCTTTTTATCGATTGATTTTATTGAGTTGAAGCCACCAATCCACACTCCAGGTATGTGTGTTACTGCAGATTATATTTGGCTCAGTCTTATTTAGGAGGTTTAAGCTTACACACAAGAAACGAATACTCACTGAAATGACAAATTCTACTTATAATTCTAATGCATTTTATGTAACCAAAAGTTTAAAACAGGAAAAATTACCAAGAGGACTGATTTGAGCAGAACCACGGTCAAATTGTAATCGCTGGACAATCATTTCAGAGCATCTCAAAAACTGCTGCTTTTGTGGGGATGTTTCCACAAAACACATTACATCACAGTTTTCCAATCATAGAGCTGCATATCCACAAACTAGATGGGCATGTGAGCATCACAGCTGAAGTCTGGAGAAATTAAAGAAGACTAAGTCACCTGGTTCCCCCACACATTGCTTTCCTGGGGAGAACATGTCATCAGAGGCACTATAGGAAGAAGGTAGTGTGTTTTAGTTCCTGTGGATTTTCCTTTAATGTAAAATTCCAGACCATGTGGCGAAAACCTTCCATTAAAACCACATTGCCTGAGAGCTGAGGTGTCATTCAGCAACTGAAACATAGCTGACATGAAGCAAAAGTTGTTCAGAAATGTTTTTGAGGAACACAACAAGCTTGAGGTGCTGACTTGGCCTCCGAATTCCTCAAATTTCAACCCAGACAACCACCTGAGGGATGTGGTGGACAAACAAGGCCCATCCTTCACTTCAAAACTTGCAGATCTCATAGGATGTGGTGCTAACATCTTGGTGCTAGACACAAACCCTCATGATAGCGGAGTTTAGGACTTGACAAGTTGAGGCTGTTCTGGCAGTGAAAAATAGAGACAAATTACAGAGACTATTATGCAGGTGGACACAATGCTATGCCTGATCAGATTATAAATATACATATAAAGCCTTCAGTTTAAAAGGAAGGCTCTCAAAGCTCTAAATTACCTTATGGTCAATTTCAATAAACAGTCCATGGATGCATTTTTTTGACAGATTGTTGTCAGGCTAGAATCCAGAAAACTTTTATCACATGTTAATTTTGTTCCTAGAAACCCGCCTGCAACAAGTCAAGCTAAAGAGCAACATCTTGTGTTCAAGGGATAAAATTGCAAGCCTTTATTGCGCCTGACACTTTAAAACTGAAAAGTAAGGAGTGCACACTTATTTATGTATCAAAGTGTGTGGTAAGTGAAATGATTCGCCTCCATATTTTACCTGCCTTGGCTGTTTTGATCTCGCCTGCCTCCCACTTTAACCTTGGACAGGAACATGCACCTAAAAGGAGTCCAACAGATGATGCATGGCATGCGCTGACAGGATATGTCTGCGTGTTTGGGGTGGTCTAAGCCCTCTAAACTCTGGCATAGGTTTACATAAACCCATAGCTTCAAGCATCAGACACAAAATGAGAGGTTAAACAAATCTTTGGCTCTTGGCAAAGTCAGAGCAAACATCAGATGCACATACGTCCCCTGCACATTTTAAATCATTAGCAGCGACTCTAAACACAAACACTTCTCTCTTGCCACGCTCACGTCACTGAATTCCTGCAGACCTGATCGGAGAAGAAAAGCAGCCAGAGAGGCCTCTGTTTGAGGGCCATGCTGAGCGTCTGTGTGGGCCAGACAGGAGCCGCAGGCTTAATTGCTGTCTTTTGCTGTGTGCCGCTGTGCGGCTGAGGCCAAAAGCAGCGCCAGGACTTGCATCCCCATTACCAACCACTTCCCATCACTCCATCATCTGTGGCATCCAAGCGGAGGATGGAGTAGAGGAAGAGCTCATTGACTGCACTTCAACCCCTATCATTAACTCAGTGAGATCATTCAGAAGAGCTGATTTTGAAAAAACACGGCTTATTTGCTTGTGGCTGAACCTGCATAACCAGAGGCGCCACAAATCATAAACTGAACGCAGATTCCCAACACCGAGCAAATAGAACATCGCTCTGTGTTTCAGGGGTCAGGAGAAATAAACAGAAGAGCGCAGCTCTCTTCCTGAGCTCTCACTATTAGTGGAGTATTAATGATTTCTTCAGAAACCGAATGATTGATGGCTTTACATTGGCTCCGCAGCAATGTGAAGATTACCGTCATAAATCAGAGAAGCTGTATAACAAGACAGTGCAGACGTTTTCATCAAGGGACACCGTTGTACCACACCAAAAGGTTGTTTTAAGTCAACTAACACCCTGGCTTCCAGCCCGCCGCCTCCGGACAGTGTTTTCACTACCAGACCTTCATCGTTCAGTGCTGGCCTCATAAATCTGGAAGCTTCAATAGTCCACTGGGTCGCTCTTCACTGTGATTTCGTTCAGCGTTTAGAAATAAGAAGCGCGCGGGGGAAAATTAATCCAGGAAGTCTGCATGTCTGCTCTGGGAGCGTCTGCTTCCCCAGATGCACCTGGGTTCCTTACTCTAAAGTAGAGTTTGTGGTTTAATGAAAAAACTGCTGTTTTAAAAAAAGGAAGAAAAACCATTTACCGTACTTAAAACAGCAGTTGAATTTAAAAATACAAAGTTTTAGAGGGCAAAACAAAAGCTACTTTGGTTGCTCACAGAATTGTTGCAGCTATATGTTGCGACATAACTTCAGTGATATATAGTACTGTGCTGGTTTTCAGAAGGCTTTTTTTCTGTATGGTTGCATTGCTCTTATTGGTGACGATGTTAAATTAATGACTATGACAATTATAAAGTGACAAAAATGAGAGGGACAGAGATGTGAAAACAAAAGGGAGTTTGTCTGGGTGAGGCCTGCCAAGGTTGCAGACATGGAATAAAATTGCAACTTGAGACACAGCATTGAAAACAGGCCAATACCATAGCCCAGGCTGAACAGGCTCCTATGGGCCAATCTTACATCAAATACCCCAAAAAATCCACAGCATCCTCATAACACAATCACCATCCAGCAGCCAACAGATCGCTCAACACCCCAAAACCCCGGTACAGCAAATCGAGCAAAACCGCACGTAGCCCTTTTGCTGAAATCCCCCTTTTTTTGCTTGGTCATTCATAACATTATTGTGCAGCTGTGTGACGTTGATGTGGATGCTCCCACCAATGGATTGATTTTAAAGTTATTCATCAACTGGACCCAAAAGTATTGCCACAAGATCATAGCAAGACAAAAGAAGCTAATAAAAAAGAAAGTACAGCTAATACTAATGGCTTTTTGTGGAGCATTGACTGCAACTCCTGTAGAGAAGTCTGTTTGGATGTGCAGTTGGACCAGGAGTGGTGGCGTCTATTCAGTGACATAAACTTCCTTTATAATTTCAGATTTGTTTACATACAGATTTATCCACAGTCTGTCTTCTTCTGGTGCAGAATCATGAAATGTTTCCCGTCAATGACATGAAAGTCAAAGAAAATACGACATGACTGACTTTAGATGAGAAACTATTGGATACATTATGATATTTAGTTCCGCCTACAGAAGTGGCAGAAATCTGATTTTTTTGTGAGATGAAAACATTTTTGATTGGGTTGTTTAGACCGTCATAAAAAAGTGGGATGTATATCGGCTAATAATAATAATTGGATCTAGGTCATATTTGCCTGATTCCTTTTCTAAAAAAAAAAAAAAAAAAAGTAACTGGGCTGGTTTATGACTCTCAAGGACAAGATCATTGCTACACCTTGTCCAAGTAATTTAGACCCATTCAGACATTATGTTTATCCTCAATATTCAAACAAAACAACAAAAGGATCACCCTTAGACATGCTAAATTCACTCTAAACCATGAAAACCCAAGGAGTGCATTGGTAGAATAAAATCCCAATATTCCAAAAATGTAATCTTCCCACCCCACTCACCACCCACACTTCCTCCACCTTGCTAGGTAAAACAAAGACAGCAACGTCACATGCACATTATTTGTGGATTTAGACATTTAATGTGAAGGCTTTCAAATTCTTACTCTGCCTCTGTCTAAGCATAAATCATGAAGCCTTAGAAGGTGCTGTCTTTGTGATGACTGTGATTTCCTTCCATAAATGTCTTGCAACTCCAGCTGGCATAAAACCAAAGGTCATTAACTGAAAGGAACCGACTTTATGGTTTTACTTCCTGTGTAAGTTTAATGAAAAGCAGTTGCTTGGGAAGTTTTATTTGTACAGCCGTAATAACAGTTATGTTCATCTCTAGTTGCACATATTAATCATCCTCAGTTTATGTTTGTTGGGTAAGCAGCAGCTCCTTCAATAGTTATGGGAAAATCATGCACAACAGAGTTATTTAATTCATGCAATCTTAACTGATCAGAGATCAAATTGGCACACCTCTACCTGATCTGCTAACATCAGTCTGGACTTGTGCCGTGTTGAAAGCGAAAGGATTTTGCATGCCTTCCGTCCGCAGAGTTTTATGACCTGTTGCAAATTCAAGTGTAAGTAAGGGAGTGTTTACAGGAGAGCTGAACATGACCTCAAGAGATCCTTAAATTATGCTTGTTTCAGTTCAATGGCTTACCTCTGTCTTGTATAAAGATTTGGTCTTAGTGTACCGACTTGTGTTGCAAGCATTGTTCACTTTTCAGTTTGGAAGAGAGTAAGGGGTCATTTTTCAATTTTGTGGTTTGTGAACGGATTACATTCTCTCACAAGGCTCCTTGGGAGCAGAAAACGCTTGTGAGTAAGAGCGGAGCTGGGGGTGAAAGCTTGTGAAAGCATTTGATGTGGAGTCTGCACAAATTCATGCTCCTGATTTTATTTTTTCATATTCGGGAGTGCATACACGGGTTTGCAGTGGTTGGTGCTGACAATGCACTGATGAGTTTAACACCATGTTTAGATCAAATCCTTATTTTACCGTTTTGTAGGTTCTGAGAAAACAAACAAGTTGATGTGAAAGCCTTAAAACTTCCCAAGAAAATGCAGCTTAGAGAAAGACTTACTGCAGACCACTCAGTAACTTGTGATCTACTCTGCATCCTGAGAATCAGAACCAGACATGGAAAAACAGCATTTGTTTTTTCCACTAATCTGGAACAAACTTCCAGAAAACTGCAAAACTGCCAAAACACTGAGTTGCTTTAAATCAAGCATAATGATCCCATTCAGTGCACTAGGTGTAACCATTTTTCTTCTTCTTTTCAGGAAGCAGGCGGATGGGTTGGTGCTTAAAGCTGACGTCCTGCCAGTTATTGATCTGATTGGTTGGTCTCTGGACCTACATTGTTCTTTCTCATCACCTTTGAGCCAGGCGTGACAAATGGGGGCTCGTCCGGGAGCCAGTATCACAAGGCTAAAAACCCACTTGTTTACAGCTGCCTTTGATTAATAATAACTGAAACATTGATTAATTCTGGTCTAGATTACAACTTTTCATTACTTCTCGTTAATCTGCCAATGTAATGTAATGGTTTTTTTGTTTGTTTGTTTTGCTTATTAATTGTGTTATATTTTTATGATGTAAAGCACCTTGAACTGCCTTGCTGCTGAAACGTGCCATACAAATAAAGTTGACTTTCCATGAATTTCTGCACCAATGTGGTGTAGGAATGGAGGGAAAAAAGGAAGGATAAAAGGAGAGAAGAAAAGTAGGAAGGAAGGAAGGAATTTGAGGAAAAGTTGTAGAACATAAAAAAGAAGAGAAGTACAAGGAGTAAAGGGTGAAAAGAAGAGAGGATGGGTGTGGGGTAGAATGAAAGCAGCTTTCATCTGGAAAGTTTTCACTCTGCTGTGTCCACCAATACACTTAACATTCAAAGGAAACAATGCAATGCATGCATTTTACTCTCAATTTTATTTCTCAATTTAAGAAATGAGAGTGGAGAAAATAAAAGATTTTAAAATGCCTCAAATTATATTGTTTGATAAGCCTTTTTGATTATGCAACAATAAATTATATCAAAATGTTTTGTGAAGAATGGCTAACAGTACATAAAATAAATATTGCCCAACACTCGCACTTGGTACAGCTGTTCAGTCTTGGTGAGGCAACAGAAACACATATTCTCCTCCAGCGCTGTACGTATCCAGAAGGCAGAATAATCTGAGCCCACATTGAGTAGAAAATACCAGTTTTACTGGAGCTTCTCCAGTGCTTCGCCTCAACTCTGCTCTGTATGGGTGGTAGGGAATCTGTCAGCAGCAGGTAATTAATGCAGTAACGGAGATTAACACTTGCAGACTGACTACTTGCTCCTGACTGTCTGAACAGAGTGAACTCTGTGGATTTTTGCAAAAAGCTTACATTTGAGAACTACATCAGTTATCAAAGGCAGTAAGCACCTCCTTGTAGATTTTATCTCGCCCCACGCAACGGAAAACAACATTTCCATGATATTTACTTGGAAGCTGGCGGAAAATGTTTCAAGCTGCATAAGACAAAGAGGAGCAGTATGTTGCATATCCAAAATAAGAACTTGTCAGATTGAAATGTTATAAATTTGCTGCAATAGCTTTGTTTTGAAAACTGCGGTGAAATTTAATTTTGCTTACAAAGCCCTAATTCAGCCAGATTGAAACCACACTCATAACAAGTGCCTTGAATGATCTCCATGACATGCCCAACCACACATACTAAGCCAAAAAATAACAAAAAAAAGGGCCTGACAGTAACAATCACCTCCACTAAGAACCAATTAGTTGGTGCGTTGCCAAAACGCAAAGCAAATACTTTCTGGCTCTAGACCATCTCTGTCTGTTTGCGCCTGTGAATGAGTACATGCCAGACTCAGAGGGGAACATCTGCAGTGGAGGACCAGAAATGTAAGCAATCAGAAATCAATCACTCACCCAGCAACTGTTTGCATGCTTTCACATGCCAACGAGGAACAGATATAACAGAAGATGAGGAGAAAAACAATGAAGGATGAAAGTTTCTCCTTTAATCAAAGTCATGGATTTGGTGGCATGTGGGACCGTTGAACGCTAAAGGCCCTGAAATCACTAACACATGCACTTCTGAATAACACAGCGCAATACATGCAGATGTCAGCAAGCAAACAGAAACAAATCTGGGATTACATGAGACGCAGCTCTCCTGCAAATATGCATGAAGTGGTAGCCAGTAACAAACACACGGCCAGTGGAATGGTTTACGCACACTCATGTTTGTAATGTGGGTGTTGTGGTGAGGTCCCGTCCCCATCTACTTTACCTCAGCAGCACCGCTCCAGTACCCACAGTGCACTGCTGTGAAACCACATCAAGCAGTGGGAGATATTCGCGGTGCCACGGTATGGGCCAAAGATTTACTGAACACATATGCTGCTGGAACAAACACGGGGGTGAGAGAATGATCCCCCAATCCAAAGCCACATGGCTTTACACCACATTCACCAGCGCTCAGCACTTTTTTAATGCCTGCACCTCCATGCTGTTTTCATATGCATCAAACACGAGTCTGAGAACCAAAATAAGCAAGCCTGGAAGGCAAATTCTCCTAATTCAATGCATTCCTCTTTAGTTCTTTCAAAAAGCAAAGGCATTGTCTCTTGGCAAAAATAAATAAATAAAAAATCTTAACCTCCCAAAGACACAGTTAAACCAGTTTGGACGCCAACCACAATACAAAAACCTGCAGAAGTTAAAAAGTCAAAAAGACACCACTTGTGATTCCATTATACCTCCAACGCTCTCACTTAACCTAATCGGCATCAGCTGGTTTCCAGTATCACAATCAGGCATCAGATGTCTTCCCTTATTTTTTATTTCTGTGTGTTTTTTTTATGTTTTTCACCTGGATGCAAGGTAATAATAATAAAGTGATACTGAAGTGATGAAGAGGGAAGGGGTTATGACGTCACTGTCTGTTGTCTTAGGTCAGTCTCATGACTATTTGTGAATATTTGTGTAATCAATTATTTTATGTTACAGATTTTTATTTGTAGAAATCCATTTTCACTCTGACTTTAAAGTTTTCTTTGTAAAATGTTCAGTCAAAAAAAAGAAATTTTGTTGATCATGATTTATTTGTAAACAAAAAAAAAGGGTAAAATACATAAGAGGGTAAATACTTTATTAGGCACTGTAAATCAATGAATCAAAGATCATGTGTGGCTCCAGGCTCCATTCTGCTTTTATTGAACTGCTCTATGATTCCATTACATCATATTAATTGCTTACATTATAATGCTTCTTGTTTTGGACGTGAATTTTGAATTTTTGGTGTTTCTTTTCATTTCTTCCCTGTAAAACAGTTTGACGTTTTCCTGTGTATGAACGGCCCCACTTAACAAAACTCTGCTTACCTAGTCATTGTGTGCATTAGAAAAAAAATACTAATTCCAAAATATGTGCATCCAGATCATTTTTTACTGTTCACTGAAGCTGTTGGCTGCCTTATCAGCTCACCACGTAAAAATGAAAGTGTTGTAAAAGTCCATGTGACATTCACATCTATGAGCATCTATGCATTCCTGATCAGCACTGCACATAAAACACTAGAAATCATATCGTACTGTCTTTCTAAACCTCTCCATATTGATCTAACTTCATATTGATTCACATACCATTTCTTTCTTTACAATTAACATTTTCTGATGGGAGTTCCCTGTTTTTAATTATGAATCTGGTTGTTCTCCACCAAACTAAGGGGGGGAAAAAAAGAGTCCATATTTCTATTTTTCCAAACAATTACTTATATGCATATGCTTATGCATGCTTTTTGGAAGAAATGTGCAACATCATGGTCATATTCCAGAGGTAGATTTGTTAATCTTGCAAAAGTACTGCACACTTGTTCAGTATTATGAAATAAAATGCCCAGAAATCCCTTTAGATTACAAAGGTATGTGTTGAAAAACCCGCTGCAACTCAAATAATCCCATCTTTGCAGCAGCTAACGTACATGGCATTTTAAAAATGATAAATTATGTGTTTAATTGTGTGAAGTCAATGCCCTTTCCACCTGTTGTTGCAAAACACAGCTGCCAAGTCAGTTTGCAGCTGAGCAACTCAGACCCTCCTGCTGCTGCTGCTGCTGCTGCCATGGCCACTAAGTGCTCCCTCTTCTCACCACCATGACCTCTATTAATCCCAGCCCTGACTCTATTCCAGCAGCAGAAACCCCCCAGCTTTTGTTCATCCTGAATCCTACCAAAATAAAAAAAATAAAAAACACACCCTGACAGTTACTGCTTGATGTGCAATTAGGCGTGTAAAGACAGTGAAACTGGGTTTCTTGACTTTCAGACGGGTGGTGGATTCTGCATGAACAAATCATCCAGAATCTTATGAAAAGATAAGAGGGAGAAAATGTGTCAAAACAAAATCGCTCTGCAAGATGATGCAACCTCCAGTCTATGAAACATGCAGAGGCAGGCCGACCAAAAACGTGTCCTCACGCTGGGCCGCTACTCATTACTACAGAGTGACTCTAATAGCTGTCATTAGCAGCCACTTAACTGCAAAACCCCGTAATATCCTGGCTCTTCTTGGTGATTTCAACCATTATAGTGACTCACAGAACTGAGGAAAACAGTTGAACTTTTACAGAGAGATGTTCTCGGACCTGTTCACATGTAGACAACACAAAGTACTGAGCTGAATACACTGAGAACCGGATCAAAATGCATTTAGATTTGAACAAAGAAAACTGACTGTTAAAGATGTTGGGATAATGGTAGAAAGAACTGTAGTCCTCTGTGTTAATTTCCAAATTCCAAACTTTTTCACTCAAACTTTGCAGAGTACAGCGGGCCCACAGCAGTTTGCGGTCCAGTGTTCACTTATTCACTGATTATTTTTGTTGAGCATATAAAAAATGTTGGTAAGGAAATGGAGTTTTGGAAGCAGAAATACCTGCACAAGCAGTAATAACTCAAGGAAGAAAGGAGATGAGCAAGGAAGCAAGGAAGAAACAATAAAAAACAAAAAAATCAAACAGAATCACACAAAGTATTCAGGGAATGAAGGAATATAAATACTACACAACAACAAGGAAGGAGAAGAAGGAAACAAGAAAGAACAAAACAAAGGGAGGGATGTAGGACACAACAAAGAAAGGAGGGAAAGGAACAAAGTGTACAAGGAAGAAAGGATAGAAACAAACAAGAATAAAACAAGAAGTACACAAGGAGGATACAAAAACTGGACAGGATAAACAAGAAATAAAAATATTTTTCCACACTTTTGTGTGCTGTTTACATACTTTTACATCTGGTCAATGATCCATTCAAGCCAATAAAGGAACCCTGTAGTGTTTCATTTGGAAAACTCATAAAAAAAAGACTTGGAAAAAGAAGTGAAATATAATTTAATAAAAGAAAACTAGAGAGGGTGAAAGACGCTCAGACAGGACTTTCCAGTCTCCTCTGCAGAAGTCACAAATGGACAGCATGTTGAAGCAGCAAGCTGGCTTGGCTCCACAGAGGTTCACATGTGTAGCTACAGCGAATGATTAAATGAAACATCATGGCTTAAGAAAACGATTCGCATGTCATCAATGCAAACATGACAAGGGAGTAACGCCTGTAACTACCCAGGCGTTGCATCAAGTCAGAGCCTCACAATCATCGTTCACTGGCGCTCATTACCGAGGTGTTACATAAATATTGTTTTTTTTTTCCCCCTCACTCTTTTGGTGTGGAGAGTTACATAAACACATTGCAACAGATTTATGAGCTGACTAAAATGATTACTTTAACCATAAAGTAATCATTTAAAAACTCATGATAGTGTCTGATTAATTAACCGACTATTTGCAGAAAATTAAAAGTTAGTGGTGAACTTACTGGGTCCTCTGGTTTCTGGCCACCAACGGGGAGAGGCTCTTCTGAAAGGTGATCTCTTCGGATCAGAGTGTATTCCCTGATGAAGACGGCGTCCCCGTCACCCGCCCACACGGCAACCTGAAACACAAAGACAGTCACATAAATCATTTATATCAATACACAATGCGGAAATACTGGCATCTTATTCATTTCTATTAATTACAGAAAAAGTAATATGTTGGATAAACACTGAAATAGCCCCTCTATATAAATATGGCATGACAAAAAAACCCTAAACAATTTACTAGAAACACTTTAAAATAAGGAGGAAAGGAGATCCAAATAAAATAGATGTGTGTTGATTCCTATAAATGACCACAAGTAAGTGACTATCTTCCTCACGTTGCACCAATTTACAGATAGAGCTTATCCGATATTTATATCAGACATATATAAGTCACAAAACAAGTATCAGATTATGTCAGGTTCATCTAAAATCTCAGATAGAAGTGCTCCACTCCAGCATTTAGTCCGCCCCAGCTTTTCTATCCAGCAGTGCTTTTATCCCACCCATTTATTATTATTGGTTAATAATAAACGGCTCAGTTGTTCTATATTGTTGTTAACTGTTGTTCTCTGATCACTTGATTAAGCCTTTTCTAACAATCCACACTACAAAATAACCAATAAAAGTGTTTTTGATTCATGGTGATATCGCATTGGGTTAATATCGGTATCAGCAAATGCTCAAAGCTGCAATATCAGAATCGTATTTGGAAATTTAAAAAGAGTTATGTCACGACACTCCTTCTGGTTAGTGGAAGTGGGAACATTTTTCATGTGAAATTTTTTTTTGTTTTTATGCACCACACCAACGAAACTCTTTTCTTTTGAGTGTAAATTTAAATAAATCAATTAATTAAAATGTCCTGAGTATTTGGTGGATTCTCTTCATCGCCCCCACTTGGCAAGGAATATCACAGAAATCCCCATCTTCAGGGATGGGTGGTGGGTCGGATCTTGGATAGGGCCCATTTGCGGCGCAGCAGGCCCCGCTGCACAAACTGACGGTGCAGGAGCCCTGAGCTGCTCTCCGCCGCTCATAAACAACTTGCAACGAAGCGGGTCGACTGTGTGCCTCCAAGGCAGCATAAAACAGAGACTTTCTGCTCTTCGCATGGTAGATTTATCACAAAGCAAAAGAAAAAAGTGTTGTTTAGCAACTGCTGCAAAACCCGACCCCAGCTTTTCATGGAAATGAATCACAAAACTTTAAATAAGACTTTAAAGCTGGCCTAAAAATTACAATCATTCCTTCCTAACTTCAGTGAATTAAACTGCTGAGGTTTCTCCAACAACATGTAAGCGAGCAGAATTTGGGCAAAAGCCTCAGCTGACGAATTGCAATGTGTTGGCGCATTAGGGTGACCAAATGCTGTGGGACCACATGTAACGTTTTATCTAAAGTGTTTCTGGTGATTAATAAAGGAAATGTTTTACACCAGACTGCATATAACAAATCACAGTCAACAAGGCTGCATGTGGGGTCTCCAAATCAGTGAGGAATGATGGGAAAATTCACCCTATACTTGTGAGAAAGCAGTAAAACACACCGACAGAAGCGAAATACAAGTTTTCCCCAAATGGGACTCGACAATCTCAAAACTATGCACCAAGGGAAACAAAACAACAATGAAGAGAAACGTTTGTTGTTGTTTTTTTTCAAATCAAACTCAAAACTACTACTGAATTTCTGAATAAGTAATGAATACCCCTGAAGACATCAGCAACATAGCAGCAATGTTTGTCTTCTCTGCTACGGATGCTGAAAGGAAAAATGTTGCACAACCAGAAGCCAGATAGAGCAAATTTAAGTCAAGCGTGCAAACATTAGGAGAAATCCAGCTAATGTTTGTCAGCGGAGCCGTTCTGAAACCAGCCTGGCTGACCAGATGTCTTTGCTCAAGGCTTACTTGAGGTCTGGGTGAGGTGAACATAACCCAACTTTGAAAAGTTCTCATAACCCTTTTACCGATGAGCAGAGAGAAAAAAATCTGCTTTTTAGTTTCTGGAGATCACATTTATATTCCTTAAAACAATAAGCAAGGGATATTAATGGGATTTAAAAACCAAACAGAAAAATGAAATACATTTTCTTAAGGAAACAAGTGGGCTGTTTGGTGCCAAACCCACTGAATCAGAAATTATTTGCTCATACAAATCTGAGCAGAAGTTTCAGATCTACAGTCGTAGCCAAAGGATTTGGCAGAAGCACAAACATTAAATCTAAATGTCTTTGCAACTTCAGTTTTTGAGGTGAAGTGTCACTGATTTTAGATCACTGGAGGTGATCGCATGCATTATGCAGATTTGCCAAAAATTAAAAGGTAACTTCACTTCAGCAGAGTCAGTGTACATGAATGAGTCCATCTGGAAACAGTTCATCGATCCAATTATCAGATTGATTGCCTGAGAGGAACAGATGCATTTGTGTTAGCAATCCAGCCATCATCAGTTTGCATTAAAATGTTAAAAAAAAAAAAAAAAAAGTGCTGTAAAAAAGGTTTTATGGATCATTAAAAAGGAGAGAGTGAAAATGACAGGAGGTCCAGAAAGCACCAGAATATGTTAATGCAGAGTTTCGGCTTCTTGGTGACAGGAAGTTCAGCAAGAAGTCACCCGACGACGAAGGAAACCTTCAAGGATCGACTCAAATCTGCAGGAAGAGCAAGGAAAATCATATCATCGCGTCTGGAGAAAAAAAGGCGGGCGTCAGCTGTAAAGCATCCACGTCCAATCCGTCCCCCGAGGTTCCTGCTCATCTAAAAAAGTGGGCTTATTCACAATTTTGTTTGAGAACTCCACCATGAATAAAGAGGAAAATCAAAAGGAACAACTTGTCCCAAAAATCCAGACGCAATTTGTCCGTGGTCATGTTTTCCTCTGCATGACAGAACATCAATGCACAAAGCCAAAGTGGCAACAAAATGGCTCGTACTATTTGATCTGTGACCAAAAAATCTACACTGAAAGGCTGTGGCTATTTCTCAGAGAGCAGGAGAATAAACAGCAGCCAATAAACTTATTGACTCCAGGCTTCAGCACAACAAGAAAAGGTCGCTTTACGTTTTAAACTACCCATAATTTCTTTATATTTTGCTTCCAATGAGCCAGACTTTTTCAGATCTTTTAAAGTGGTTTCGATCAACAGTTGTTGAGGTTTTATGACAATTGTTCACAATTCCTCCTTAAAGTTTGACTGCTTTTTCACACATTTTCAGTCGTCTATCTGACCCCGAAAGCACAGTGTGTGAATGTGGCCAGAACAAAAAGACGACTCAAGAAAATCACACAGTAAAGAAACAAAGCTACCACTGAACCATTCAAACATGGAGACAAGTACATTTCTGCCTTGATTCCAATTAAAATTAAGTAACTATTTTTTTTAAGTGAATGATTTTAAATTAGTTAGCTTGGAGGTCAGCGAGTCGTTTAAAAAGAAACCACACACTTAATAATCCGTAGGAACAAAAATTCCACATTTTGATTTCTGCTTATTGGTATTTGGTTTTCAGTGATTGAAATGAAAAATGCTAGAAAAAAAAAAATACTAGGAACTTTCTCTTACAGCCACCCCGAGTGTGCGTGTGTGCGTCAGTGCCCCAAAGAGCCAGGGTAAACGTTAAACAGGGCACCAGGCCGCTCATTCATTAACCTCAGAGGCGAGTCGGATATCAAAGAGAAACTTTTCATCCGGGAGGAGGAGAGGAAGTGAACTTGGAGGGGAAGGTTGGTTCTTCAAAAGCAGATAATCAACAGAAATAACATCTAACCTGATATTATAATTGAGCCTGCGCTGTGCCAGTTTCCGCAGTCTGGGTACCAACTGGGAAAAAATGAGCAACATTTACTCTGCAACACGAGTACAAATGCTCATATTCCCAGCTGCTAAATGATAATAGGATAAAAACACATAATTTGTTCATGTTAGTTGGTGTCTGAATATAACCTGAAGAGAAAATACTTTATTGTTTTAATATTTTAGGAATCTTGTAATAACCCACTAAAAATTAGGATTTTTTTCGTAAAATGAAAAAAACAGCATGCTTTTGAAGACTTCTGTCACAGATTGCAGCAATTTTAGAATTCTAAGATTAATAAAAGTAAGATTTATCGGAAATGTTCATTTTGGACGGTCAAATCGGAGGCGACAACTAAGGACTAAAGCAAAGCATTTTGTTTTTGCAAAAGCAAAAACAAAATGCTGCCAAGTGTTTCTGCTGTAGTCTCTTGTGCAAACATCTTAGTAAACTTGAAATAAGACAAAACCAACTTTTAACAAAGATATAGGAGCTTGTCTTAAGTCAATGGTTCCTTCACATAGATCAAAACGCACAAGTTCCACTGGCAGATTATTTCATTTATAACGTGGGAAAATTTCTTGTGATAAGTGAAAGAATCTGCCAGTGAAAGTAGCATTTTTTTAACCATTATTAAGTAATTATTCTCTTTTTAAAAATAACCACTATCTTGCTGAACAGTTACTTACAAGTTAGTTTTGTCTTATTTCAAGTGAACCAAGATATTTGCACAAGCAACTAGACCAAAAATACTTGGTAAGATTTTGCGTTTTTGCAGAACTCTACCGGATCCAAAACTCAGAGAGAATCCCTTTCAGCAGCTCAATGAGAAAAAATAAAACTGAAATTCCACTTTCACCACGTTCTCTCGTTCCTGGTGGACTATTTAGTTATCTAATGTTCTTCCTCTGGCACCCTTTGAAGATATAACCAGATATCTTCTCCTGCTTTGGCTGCCAGCTTTCCCTCAACTTGATTTACTGCTCCCACTCCCGGGTGCAGTCGGCCTTGCGAACATGGAGACGAGAGTGGGCAAATCCTTCGACTCCCACCACTTCTCATCTGAAACAGGAGCGAGAAGCCCTGAGGGAGTTTGGGAGTAAAACAAAACAAAAAAAAGGCTAGTTTTTTGATGGATGAAAAGCTTTCCTGGCACTGTCATCACATCCTTTTGCATTCATGCTCTGTTTCTCTCATGTTTTAACGTCTCATAAAGATACCCGGCACCTTCTTCATTGACGCATGCGTCTGTCTTTGAACGCCTTTTCCTCTTTGGAGAACATTTGGTGAACTTGATTTGAAAATAACGTGCTGAGTGTTGGTAAATGCTTCCACTGGAGCGAAGAGCAATGCAATCATTGAAGCTGAACGGTAACTCGCTGCGATGCGCTCCCATGTTGGCATTGTCGACCAAAGTGTTCCTACAAGGTGCCTACACTGTGAAACTGAATGATAATTACTTGAGTGAAAGAAATTTGTAACATTCGCACATATTTACTAAACAAAGCTGTGAATTGCTTCTGAAGAATCCGTTAATAATCCAAAAATTGTGATTGTTTTTCTTTGGTGCCTGAAAAACAAGCCTAAAATATCACTTTCTTAGGAAGTTTTCCCTCTTTTCTCCCAGATGGCTGTAAAAATATGCCTGTAATTTAAAAATCTATTGCAGAGTTTAAAGCAAAGTTAGTAACATATGTCTGCTGTGGCAGCGTTTTAATTCTGAAAAATACTTTCGATTTAAAATGCCTGGCATTGTTTGCCTACAACTCCAATTAAAAACTACCTCCATACCAGGGCTTCTCTGAGGGTAACTATCTACCATTGTAAGTTGTTTGTACCCTGGTACATGAAGTGGGAGCATTGGGGATGATAATGGCCTCAGAAAACTATTCTGCTGTCTGGAGAATGTTTCTGCAAGGGTTAATGAATCTGTTCGTATGCTGGCTGTACTGGATTATAAACCCTGGATACATTCATGTTCAGTCACACCAACACAAGCAGAACAACAAAGAATTTTATTGGTGCTTGTGTGACGAACTTGGAGAGTAACGATTGCGTCAACATAGTCAATAAACACAAGACTGTGACCATTGATCCCTTGGCCTTTATGAGCCAAAAGGATTTGCAACACATATTTTACAGCTAAAGCAGAATGATGCATTTATTTATGTTTTTAGAACAGCACTTTTGTTCTGTTGATTGCTACCACTTCCTGTGATTGCAACATTTTTTTATTTTGTAAGAGCACTATATCACTTCCTAAAATAATGGCCTAAGTCTTTGGGGGGTTTTTGCAGAGTGATTTTTTTCCCAAAATCTCTTTTTTTTGTGTTTTGGACTTTACATCATTTGTATGTTTACAGTGTATTTTGTCATTTGCTGTTTGTTTGCAGCTGTCTGCCTCTGCAGGAATGTATTAAAAATGCATAATTTTTAATATGCATTAAAAATATTAATGCATATTAAATTTTTAATGCATATAAAAATGCATTAAAAATTTTTTTAATGCATTTAAAAAATTTAAATGCATTAAATTTTTGTGCATATTTATGCATTAAACCACTTTTAGCGTAGTGGTTTAATGCATAAACCACTACGCCGTGGTGGCGTAGTGGTTAGCGCGACCCATATTTGGAGGCCTTGAGTCCTCGACGCGGCCGTTGCGGGTTCGACTCCCAGACCCGACGATATTTGCCGCATGTCTTCCCCCCTCTCCTTCCCCGTTTCCTGTCAGCCCACTGTCATATAAGGGACACTAGAGCCCACAAAAAGAGCCCCTGGAGGGGTAAAAAAAAAAAAGCATAACATCTATTTGGGGACAAAAACAAATCCACCATAACTCTTTATTTCCATTACTAAGTTTTGCAGACTTTACACATTCTGTATGTGGAAGCACTCTGCAGATTTTTACAACGTTTTCCCAGTCGCTCACAAACAAAACTAAAAAAGGTCATCCAATTCACCTAAATTCTGTAAACGTCTGTGAGGGGGGAAAGAGAAACACATTTCCATGTATGGCTCCTATCAAAATGCAAAGAACTGATTGGATGTCAAAAAGATAAGGAAAGAATGTGATTCGCCCCTTCCAGCAACAGGTCCTTTAAACCTGACCCTTTAGTCGATCCAATCTACACAAGACTTTGATCCGGGTTGTTCCAACACCGTTCTTTCACTTAGCTGACCGTGTCACAGACTTCATTCAAAGGCCAAAACTTCAAGAAGCTCTGATGTGAAGGATTCATTCCTGCTCTGTCAAAGCCATGGCTGTGAAACTGATCATTCCTCCTGAACGTAACAGGCAGATAAGGTCTGTGCAGCAAAAAGAAGCTCAACAAAATCAGACTCGGAGCAAGAGGAGCTCCAAAGACTTTTCCACTCCACTGATGGCCTTCATAATGAGCAGGCTGCATGTTGTGGAAACAAAACCTCAGCGTTTTGGACGTGGAGATACTCCTGTCAGATGACCTGGAAGGAGGTGAGGCCAATACTTGCACACAAGGATTTAAAAAAGTGAATATTTTTAAATACCTCAGCATTTCTTTTTAATCCACATACATGCTTAACCATAGACGTCTTTTCATTTTGTCAACATGTTTTTTCAATCTTTTCTCATGAATATCATGCTTCATACCATGACGGAAATGTATGATTTTCTGACATTTTTATCCATTGAATGCTATTTCTTATGATTAAAAAAATCTTATCAAGCAAATTTTTTTATCATATACATATGAAAATTTGAATTTTCTGAGGAGGTCAAAAAAATTTGCAAACATTTCTTATTTTTTATTTGTCAAAAAGTCGATTTCTTTTCCCCTTCTCACGTATTCAAATTGATGGGATCGCATTACAGGAGAGAATATCAGGACATAGTGAAAAAAAAAACATTAGCTTCCGAATGAATTTAAACACCAGCAAAGAAAAAGACGCAAATAGAAATCAAATTCTATGAAGCGTTTTTAGAATTTGCATTTGCACAAAATTGCACAAAAGCCAGAGATTTTTTGATTTTGCTTAAAAAGACGTATGAATGACACAATTGAGGGCAAAAGATAAACTACCAAGAAGGAGCAAATGTTGTTGCTGGAGATACAATCTTATGTTAAAGGTTAAGTTTTTCCATTGGAATCAGGGCAATAAAAATAATATTGCATGACGACTTATCAGTGCAGACGAAAGCAAGTCCTGCACAGATGTAGGCGAAGGTGCCTGAGTGACGTACGGTGACTCACGGCTGGTCATATTTTCCCCCAAAGTAATGGAACATGCTGACCACTTTGTTTCATGTTTTTCAGGTGCGTGGATCGGTTTCTGGTAAGATGCAATGAAGCAGACAACTGACAGACTGTTTCCATCGCTCAGTCCAGCCATCTTCTGCTGCTGTTACGGATTTTGGTCCAGATCTCATTCCAGTTGGATGGAAACGTCTCACCTGAGAGCAGTTTAGGAGGCTTCACTAACCCGTCAGAAGAACGAAACATTAAACCCTCCAAAAGCAACCGAACTCATCATCTTCTCAGAGTGGAAAAAAAAGAACGTTTTTAAAAAAGAAACTGCAAAAAGAAAAAAAAAATTCTGTATATATGTAAACTACTTTTCTACTGTATTCATGAAATAGATGTTAGGCTATTTGACAAAGGTTTGAGATTGCGAGATTTTTTTTTTTAGAATAGTTTTACCTGGAAAAGAAAAAAATGTGTTTTATGTAAGACTACCCTCAAGGCGTATTTTAGGTTAAATGAGATTTACATAGATGATAAAATAAAGATTAGTTTCTCATTTGTTTGAAACTTCTTAGACAGAAAGCAAGAAATCATATGCAGGCTTCAAATCATTCAATTCAATTCAATTTAGGATCATTTTGTGTTGGTTTAACACAGGCACTCAGCAGAGCATAAATATGCTCTCGAAGGTGGTGAAACAAAGAACAGGAGCTGCAGACAAAAATGCATTTATGACTTAGTGTTTTTGAAAACATCAGGCAGCTGGCGAGCAGAATCTGTGTCTGAACTGAAAGCTCAGCAAATGAAGCAGAAGGAAAACATTAAATACACTGCTGAAGCAGCCAGAATGAACATAATAGATCAACTAATAATTTTCGTAGATATCCAGCATCGGGTTTTTTGTTTCTACAAGAATTTGGTCCTCATTTTGATGGAAACTAGCAGGTTTTTCAAAATACACTCACACATTTAAAAAAAATTGCTTTTCCACTGTTATTTAGTTTGACCAAACAACGTCTCCATATGAATAAACAATATATAGATCACTTCGATGATCAGTTTCAGCTTGACAAATAATTAGAATGATCTTTTCTTGTTTTTTAGGTTTAGCAGTTATGATTTGTTCATTATGGTTTATTTCAGGACAGACTTATTGCAGCTTTAAATCAAGAATGTGGATTGTGTAACAGCAATAATTTCTGCATGTGAGGACAAACAAAACATCAGAAACATGACAAAAAGTCCTCTCTGGCCCGGTTTGTTTTGCTGCAGCCACCAGCGGGAAGTAACGGCCGGTCTGAGCAGCCTCTTGCAGAACCTTCCTAACTCATTATTTTCCCTCTTTTATCCTTTCTTGTGTCCAACTTTTCTTTGTTTTTGTTCCCTCATTACCATCTCTGTGTTTTTCTTTTCTGTCCTCCTGATTTCTTCCTTTCCATTAATCAATCAGTAATCTGTCACGACTGCTTTTAGCTGAAGACTCAGAAGATTTTGCCTTGATTTTCTGTTGGTCTAAGATGTTTTAACACCAACAGACTGATCCAAATGTGGTAATAAGGGAGCAGCTATTAGTTGGTTTCACTCCTATTTGTCTTGCAGAAGTATTTTTTTTTGCATCCAGTTGGATAGGTTTTCTTCCTCTGAGGCTCCGGCATCCCATGGCTCCATCTTAGGATCTGAACTTTTTTTGTTACATGTGAAATATGATATGTATTTCCATCAGTTTTACAGATCATCTGCAAGTTTCACTCCTACTGAGAGAAAGTGGAAATCGTTCGGTACACAATCTGGTAAACTGTCTAGATTACGTTAAAACTTGGATGTTGATAAAATATCAGTGGAACAAAAAGAGGTGATTGTTTTTGGAAAAACTGACTCGTTTTCGGTGTTTAAAAGGTTTGATAAACAAGTCAGTGCAGTAGTTCAATGTAGACTCGTTTGTAGGTGTTTGTCTCTCATTGGACATTGAATATAATTTTTTGATTTCCAAGGAAAAATTGCTTCTTTATTGACATCCTACTCCATTTAAAGTGTTAAATATTACTTAGTACAACATAACTATAAGTGATATATAATTTATTAAAAAATAAATAAAGTTTTATTTTATGGACCTGTTCACCACCTTGGAAACTTTGGGTGAGTAAAGTGCACTATAAACATTGATTGATTGATTGAGTGATTGATATCAAAAGTTTAGGAATGGTTCACTCACTCTGTTGAATCCATGCCACAAAGTTTTAAGGAAGACATTAAGGTGTAAAGGGGTCAACCTGGTGCTAGCAGGGTGTACCTAATAAAGTGGCCAGTGAGTGTATCTGCTTCAGTTCTTCAACTGATGTAGTTTTGTCTTCTGTCAAAGTTAAAAAAAAAAAAAAAAGACAAATATTTGAGCCTAAAGATGATTGATGGCAGGAAGCTCATTAAAGTGTGTGAACTCCTGGTCCAGTCACGGTTCCACAGGACGACAAACTAAAACCAGGCACATCCTGGACCTCGTCTCTTACTGGGCTCAAAAACAAATGGATCAAATCCATCATGCGGTTTCACTTTGAGAAATTCATCTAAAAGTTATGAATTTCCACATTTTTTTCAAGAGGGGAGTTTAGATATATGTAATTACAACTACATCTAAATTGAGTCTAAGTGAAATAAATGGACCAGGGTCGTAGTAAAGACTTCAGACTTGTGGCCGATTTGCACTTCATCTTGTTAGATGAATGTAGTTGATGCAAGACATTTTCTAGTGTCACAGATTTATCACTGGAAACCATCATGAAACCACAGGCAGCCTTTTATTAGTCCGATCCGAAGGCCCATCTGCTGATCCGCTCAGTGTTTTTAAATAGCTACGATTGCTGACTTTTATCAGTAACGGACATGCGTGTCATCCGGAGGGATGAACGGCACTCTAAGTGTGTTTTGGAGAACCAGAGCTCTGCGCACACAGCCATCTGTCGTCCTCCGTCATTTCAGCTCGCAGAAGGATTACAACAGACAGCTGGGTGGCACAATTACACCCATCCACACATAGCAGGCCAACAAGTTCACACTGCAGGACATGTGTGCTGCTGCAGGACTGATTTAGCACACCATGGTGATTTCACACATAAAGGTGACTGTCACCAGATGATTGATGGTGACCGTCTCAATGGCCTGTTGTGTGGGCACAAGCAGAAAGTCTCTTTACTCTCAACTTTCACTCAAAAGTTAGTGGAAATCAAGGTAGCAGAGAGAAAGCAAGTTTAATTTGCAAGGAACAAGCACCTTTATATAGACGCAGATGCCTTCCCGTAGCTTTTTCAAGCTAAACCCAGTCAAAAACCTGCTACACCACTGTAGCACCAGCTACATGTTAGCTTAAATGCTAAGGGGAGGTTACATGTTGCAGATGAGACAATCTATAACTTGTGCTCTTCCTACATCAAGATCTTAGAAGGTCCTGATTAACACCACTCACAAAAAGTTAGGGATGTTTGGCTTCTAGGGGAAATTTATTGAAAAAGTTCAAGCTACAATCATATTACATCATAAAAGCTGGACATTTAAGTAGAAGCATCCTATTGTGAGCTTGAATCAAAATTCAACAAGAGTGGTGGGTATGCCACAACAAAAAATGTTTCAATAACGCGTCATGTGCCCTTGAGCATCAATTACAGCTTGACGACGACGTCTCATGCTGTTCACAAGTCAACTTATTGTCTGCTGAGGCATGGCATCCCATTCCTCTTGAAGCACCGCTCTAAGGTCATTGAGCGTCTTTGGTGCAGAGTTACTACACATATCAACTCAGCTGATCCCATAGGTCAACTATGAGATGCAGTACAGGCCACTTACTATGGGGAAACTGCAGGCCACTCCATTTAACATACCGTAGTCTACCGGCTACCATTCCCCAATTATGTGACCTCAATGGGCTAAAGCATTGTCGCCCATTAAGAAGAAATTTGGCACAATGTCTGGATTGGTGATGTTTTTCAGGTAGTATGGGCTTCTCACTGTAAAATTCACAAAGTGTAGGGTAGATTTGTGTTGACTAGACACACCTGCTTACTCTGTAACACTACAGCCACCAAAAGCCCAACTGGCGAAAACAGACTGTTTTACAGCACTCACTTTCCTTGACATCCCCAACATTTCTGGTCAGAATAATTGGACTTTTATCAGGGAACAGCACTGATGTCCACTGGCCCCTACATCAGTGTGATATGTGGCCAAAGAAAATCCTCTTCCATTTTCTCTGTGTGGAAGTGGAACCTGCAGTTGCAACCTGCTGATGATGCTCAAAACTCAGTGACCACTTCCATCTAAAAACATGGAAGTGTTTATAGCCTTGCAGTGGCAAGATACTATTAATCAGTTATTGGGGGTCATATCTTGTTGTCAAAACGACCTTCATTGTTTGCTTAATTTAGAGTTTGTTCAGGAGTCTTGTTTTTAGGCTGACAACCAAGGAGTTATTTTTTGTCTCCAACTTGTAGGAGAATCTGGTGCAGATCCTGAACCACTGGAGAGACTATATATTTATCATGCCTCCCGGATGCCTTAGCCTCCACCATGAGAAACAGGAAAGTGTCACTGGGATGCCTTGATGTACCTCGTTACCACTGCAATCCAACAATACGTTCTCAAGTCCTTTTTCTTAGTCCAAGTCAAGTTTCAAGTCGTTGAGGAAAAAGTCTAAGTCTCCACTCCACTCTGTCGATGTTGTCTGACTCGTTAGCAAACTAGTAAACAATCCTTTTCGCTGTAAAACTGTCAGCATCAAAAGCAAAAAAAAAAAAACAAATAAAAAAACAAGAGTATGTAGCCAGATAATAAACAACCCATCTGGGGTCTCCCAGAGGAAACAGCACAGACTCCTCCAAAGGGAGGCAAGCTTTATTAAATTGACTAAATAAAGGTTTGGAGAGTCTACCTCTCCCACGTACTTCTTGAATAGTAGGACTCATGGATGGATGAATGTTCCTTTTTTATTTATTAATAAATGAGTTTATACAGGCATTATTATTAGAAATACAATTTTGTTTCATCAGTGCCCGTAATAAAGTATGTACTTTGCTAATATTTTAGCACATGGCTTTTTCTGTCCTTGTAAAATTAACAACAAAAATAACAGCATCAATAAAAGCAGAATTTAACGATTTTCTAATCACTACAGTCACTGGCTGAAGCGTTTAACTACCAGAGGTAGGAAATAAATACAGGAGCAGTATCTGACTAAAACGAGAAACGCTCATTATAACAACTTTTATATCCCATTAAAACCAGAATATGTTCTCGTTTAAATGAGAAAGGTCGTAACAGCGAAACGGCAACACCTCGCAGGATGTTTGAGAGTCGTCTACTACAAACAGAGTTTGTTCACAGTCAGATTTCCGCCTTTTACCTCGTAATCAAACAGAGGAACTATTTTTATATCTTGTTATAATGAGAAGGTTTCTCGTTTTAATGTGTTTTGTATTTATTTCTAATGAGAAAGCTTCTCGTTTTAATGCGATACTGCTCCTGTATTTATTTCCTGGCTCTGGCAGTTAAATGCTGCTATATATCTAGCAGGAAAAATCTGTTGACATCAAAACTTTTCTTTTTTCCCGTGACAGCATTTGATATTATACTTTAGTTCTTCCTTTTACTCACATAAAACTCACATTTAGAGCTGTCATAAAGGAGAACATGACATGAAAACATATTGCTTCTTACTTTAGATTATAACTTTATAATATTTAGGGTAGCAATGATGAATCCCACAACATTTTGCTTTCTATGAAATACCTATAAGCAGTTTTTGTCAGACGTCCCAGAGGGCCAATGCAGTAAATGCCGTTTCCCTTGTAACAGAGCAAAAACAAAACCAGCAAGCTGTTAGCCTGACCACACATCACTAAGGCCAAACAAATTAATCCTTCAGGGTGTTCAGCCAGGAGATCTGCAGGCAAAATGAAACCCAAGGGAGGGCTTTCAATAAGTAAAGACCCTCTTCTCAAAACACAGAGATTTTTCTCGCAGTGTTTCCAAAACTGTTTTTCCTGACATCAGATTCTACTATGAAAGCCTCAGTCTTCTCCAAAGTGCTGTTTGCGGTCACCATCGAATTACTGGTGCATTCCTGTTCCCAAATTAAGCCCCTCATTTGAGGAGATGCCCGGCCATCGACAGCTTTAATTTCCACAGTCTGTGGCATTCTCAGGGCCTGATCTCATCTGTCTGGCAGTCAAAAAGAAAAAAAGAAAAGACATGCTGCCCTGCATGTAGCATGGCGTTTCTAAGCGCTCAGCTTCATGATCCACACTCCATTCCTTAATATTCCTCCACATTGCAGGAGGCGAGCTTCACACTGGCGGCAATATGGAAAGAATTTGGGATGTTAGCCAGTGCTTTTTTATCAGCTACATATTTTCTAAATGTATTTACAATTGCTTCTTCTTTAGTGTGTGCACAATGGTGACTGCATCCTTCATCCCTTCAGAGATGAGGTCAGACTATAGAACCCACATTCTTTAAATTAAGATATAAACCTTCTTGGTTTATAAACCTTCTTGGTTTATATCTTGGTTGGTAAACTGAGTTTATAGCATTGCGACTGGCTCTTGAATGAAACACTGGGGAATTTCCTTACTTTTTAATCAATTTGACATATAAACGCCTTTTCCCTGAATTCAAACAGTATTTGGTGCATGGTACATTTACCATGACACATTCTGCACTACATCTTGTTCTTAAACTCAGACATTCTTGGGTGAGGTGAGACCATTAAAATCAAATCCAGTCTCTGCAGTCCTGATCCCTGTTTAGGGACTATTTGCACTAACATGCAATTATCATTTCCTCTATTCTAGGAGGTCCGTGCTGAAAAGCATCCCCATACTTACGCCACCATGCTTCAAACAAAGATAAGAAATACGGCCTGTTGCTTCAACCAATGAATCACTGCAGCTCTGTGAATCTGAACATACAATTTCATCCATTTACTGCAAATTGAGTTTCTGATGAAACACTTTCTTGCAGCCTGTTTATGGTGCGACAGGTTGATAGCATGTTGAATTGTTCTGTTTTTGATCCTTAGTACGTTCGCCATCCAGTGATAAAACTTCCCCTTCCTCTACAGTGGGAAGGTGGAATTACCGTAATATACGGAATCAAAATGAATATCAATCCTGGGAAACATATAGAAATCTCCTTACACTTATGTATTTGGGAAAACGATTGCTTTGTTGAATAGTAAAAATACATTCCTAAGACTGATTTGGGATCATGAGATTGACATAACTGATAGATTATGAAACAGTTTGGTTTATGAACATAATATAAATTCCTCCCACTAGACACATGGTGTATGTATGAAGAGACAGAGCGTTAAATACAAATCTACTTAATCCCACTTATGCTCTTTGACAGATGCCTGTGTGCATCTGGCAGGGAGTCAGAAAAATGTTTCATCAGCTTCCTTCATCCTCATCTCTGGCTGAACAGAAAGAATTTTAAACTTTGGAGATTATATGGTAATTATTAGGAAAACCTCGTTGGAATTCATGTCAGTATAGGGCAGACCCTGAATTACCTCAAGCCATAAGAATGAAGTGTGCATTAGGTAAACATTTGGATCTGGAAGTCCACTGAAGAATCATAAGCAGAGCAAATACTGAGAAGTTGGATTTATTATATGTTAGATATTGTTGCAGAACTGTTTGTAGAAACTTTTCCAATCATTAATGTTTATGCCAAGTAAACCACAGCGCCCTCCATGCCTGTTTACATCCCTGGTAAAAATGGTTGAAAAGCCTTCTATTGAAATGCATGATTTCACACTGAATCATTTAGAAAAGAGTAATATTTCATCTATGTAAGTGGAAAAAAAATCACAGGTTTTTATGAAGTCACTATTGCCACAAATATTGGAAAACCTGCTGTCAACAGAAAAGCACTTTTTCCAGTCTTCTCCTTTAACATCCAATGGACTTGGAGCATTCAGAGAGGATCTTTGACTATTACTCTTCGCACAGTGTCTCCAGATAATAATGTCTGTGTTGATTTTACATTTTTGGTTCTGCTTTGGATCATTATCCTGTTGAAAGATTCAATAATTGCCAATATTTACTTTTGTGCTAGGAACCAGGTGTAGGAAAAGTTCCCAAAAATGTATTCAAATAAGAGTAGCACTACTTAAAGGAGTTATTTTTGCTCAAGTAAATGTAAAAAGTAGACATTTAGAAAATCACTTGATTTAAAAAAAAATGTTGACAGAAAAGCTACTTAAGAATTGAATAACTAATCAGAGTATCTGATTTAATATTCAAAAACAATGTCAGACAAAAATCTAGTCATGCAAATTTTGGTATTTTAAAGACTACATTGAAGAAATTAATGCAAGTAATTAACAATTACAAAATAATGAAACCAAACACTTTCCAAATCAAATTTTGACAACATAAAACGTATAATAGAAATTTAGCAATATCTCCAGTGACACCATCTGCTGTTATGTTATGTATATAAATGCTTCAATATGCTCAGCATATAGAAAATAACCCTAGAACCACAAAGCTTGTGCACAAACAGGAAGTCTCACTTCAACATAAACTGCAGCTGTTTGTATCTGGTGCATTTTTGGTTTAAAATATGGTTGTTCTTCATTCACTAAAGTTACTCAGGATGTGTAGAGTATCCAGAAATTTTAATTAAGTAAGAGCAGCACTACTTTATAATACAATTACTCAAGTAAAAGTAAAAAGTATGGTGCAGTAAAACTGCTCTGAAATGGGGGTTTTTTTGGTACATGTCAGTCACAGCAAGGATCAGAAACACCAAAGTGGTCTATGATCAAGCAATCAGCCTGATGTGACAGCTTAATGTTGTCCATACATTGTCTTGTCAGACTGGACAGATTCCATGGGGTGCAATTATCTCTGATGAGTGACGGACAATGGAGCAAAGAAATGCAAGAGGAGCCCATCATGCATTCCTCCGATAAATGACAGTTTCAAGAAAACGGGAAAATGACTGTTGAGGCTAGACAGCTGATGCTTACACAAGTGGATGGAAAACTCGCGACAACAATGGAGCGGCGAGAAAATTACTCAAACATCCCCATCATACCAGCGTAACTGCTGACAGGATGGAGTTGGATTGATGAATGACACCTGGGATGCATCCCAAATCCTGTATTTAAGGAAAGAGGGTGTTTAGCAGAGACATGCAGGTGACGGGATGACTGCACATTATGTGGCCCACATTCTTTTAGTGTTTAAGAGTCAGATCAGATGCACCATTTGAAGTCTTAAACATGGTGCTTGAGAAATATCTAATGACACGCATGAGTTTAAAATGGGGGCACATTTTCTTTCCTGCTCATTTCAAAACCAGCCACTGTTTATGCTGCTTATGCAAGTCTGCCATCTTCTTTCATGGTAACATCTGATATTCATGGGTAAGTTCGTTGAACATGGACAAACAACAAGGTGTATCACCACATTTTAGCTGCAGTAACAGCACAAAAACCTGCAGCAAACGTATGTCTTCGTCTCTCTGTGGGTGTCTCGTGAAAATCAGCTGGCTTTGAAGGGAGAGCAAAGAGTGGCCTCATTTATCAAACACATTGTTTAGTTTGAAGAAAAGATAAAGTTTTGATTTTGTTTTTAGAGCAAGAAAAAAAAGATTCACTCCATAAACATCCTGCAACACTGGTGAGTTTCTTATAGTACTTCAGTCCTCTGTTTTAAAAACAAACAAGGTGTGTTGTTTTTAGAGTTGCCATCGTATTCAAAGAAAAAAATGTCTGCTTTGCAATAAAATGAACTGGTTTGTAAGTTTTCAAAATATGGTGAATGTTTCAAGTTAGGCGACGATAAATGGAGGATGCAGTTATAATGTTCTGTAGTGTTTTGTTGCAAACCATAGCAACACAAGTGCCATGCATGAACATCAGATGAGACAACACCCACCCAGAAGGGCACGCACTGTCCATCTGCTAAATTTTAAACTCAACTGGTGTTTAAGAAAATAATTAGTACAGCCTTTGTGCGACCGACTTTATAAATTTTATTAATTCCCATTTAAAAGCCAGGTATTGTAGATCAAATGACGAACTACAGTATAAGACATTTTTAAGCTACATTGAAATGATGCTGAGTAAAGGGATTAACAGAAGCAGTCAGGATTTTTGTCTTCATTTTTAATTTGCAGTTGCACACATAACTAAACTGAGGGCTATTTTTGTTCATTTCAATGTCACCATAAACTTACATTCTGAATTAGGGCCGCACAATATCAAGAAAACGTGGTATACAATAAAGTATATGAATGTCTCAATTCTACATGTAAATGTGAAAATCTATTGTGGAGAAAAAAAACTCAAATGGAAAAAGATGATCCTTTTTTGGAGGAAAATTGGTCGCTAAAATAAATAAACCAAAAATCTGTTACTAAATGATTTGTTACAAAGCCTTAATGGTGTTGCATCTGATTCTTTTCAGATTGTGACATTAGAGTAACCGCAAGGTATATTTAAGATGTGCAGATAATTAAAGAAGTGTGAACACATGTGAAACAAAAAAAAAGTTTGGCTGAGTGTCAAGGCTGAAGCCATAAAGAGAAAAATGTCGCCCCGAGCCTGCAGCACAAAACCCGACTCAACATGATAACAACAAGCCTCGTCTTTTCTTTTGTTTGTTATTTTTGCAACTTGGAAAAACACTAATATTTCACTTTTCATAGTGGAGATGTAGAAGAATCTCTTTCCTGTACCCTGATTCCGCATTTTTGCACTTTTCTACCCATACTAGTGTTTGTCAAGCAATAGCTGGGCCTTAAATGATGCATTGCATATGTCATCTGATTAAAACTACAGTGAAGGTTTGCAGGAATAACCTTGAAAGCACATTTATCAACCTCGTTCAGCCCGGCTGCACAGAAAGGAGGGGTTGAAGGTGTGCTGTTGAAACAAGGAAAAGGTTCAAGGCGAGGAAAATAATTGGATTTGGCTCAAGCCAAAGAACAAAGTGCATGTGTGTGTTAAGTGCTGTGGCTGTGTTTGTACAGCTGGCGAGTGTGGCCAGGGTCGTCTCAGCAGGGAGCGGGGTTTTGGCACTGCTGGGCACGGCTACAAGGCGCTAATCTGACGGAGAACACAAGCTTCAGCAGAAAAATGTTTGTCTAAACCCAGAGGGGTGTATCTACGAAGCAGATACAAATGACATTTTTATTTTTACCCGTCGGAGTACTGGGGCGGACTGACCTGGCTCTTGGCTCGATTCAGAGGAAAGCATAAAACAAATTTTTGGTCTTTATCATATCATGCTGCGTTATTAAGTTGTCTCACGGCACTCATTTACAATCTTTGATGGGAGACATCGCTTTCGTCCAAACACATTTATTCGGTTTCTTCAAACTCGCTGCTTTGGATCAGTTTGCGTGAAACATTTTCGCTTTTCAAAGTGATGAACAACCCCTGGTGGCATGAAATCAAGACGTCTGAAGCTCTTTGTTAGCCAACAAATAAAAGGTTTACCTGCCAGGAGGAGCCGGTATAAAATGAGTGTGAAGCGCTTCTTCACGCTTTGCACTCTTAATCGTGCAGGGAAATTGATTTGCGGCGCTTGGAATGCAGTGCAAACACATGGAGGCTTCGCATTAATATGTTTCTGACATGCATTCGGAAAACAAAATGGGAACGTTCATCTGGGGAACACAGCTACAGTGTCAGGTTGTTTATTAGTAAAAATAAAACATTTTCCTCTGCTCCACATTTTCTTGGTTTGTCACGTAAAAATAATAAACTACGAAAGATTGTAGACGCAATGTCATTAAATGCGAAAAACTTCAAATACTTTTGTAAGGTACTGTATGAAATGTAATAAATTGTCGCATAAATACTCAGGTTTCCTGAATACTTGAGCATCTTTGTTTTGGACAAGCTTAAATATAAAGACGTGGTTCTTCAAACTGGAGACATCCAAGACTTTATAATCCCATTGTGGCCATGAAACAGTACTTTTTCTTTCTTCTGACATTTCGAAAGAGGCTTTCAAAATACACCCCCGTTAGAAATTCCTGACTTACTCTGGCATCTTGGGTTTCGATCTGATAGCTCCTAAACTGTGTCTGCAACCAAATTCTACAATATGTGCTCCTAGCAGCCCTCCTTTTGTCGTCGCCATGTGTAAAAGAGATGGCCTCGTACGCTTCTGGTGTCAGGTTGGCTACAGATATTCCAGTGACACCGAGAGATTTTAGGGCGGCTTATCTAGACTCGGGCAGCCAATGAAAACGTCAGGTACGGCTTTGGGTTAATCTCCAACTGAACCCTCCAGTGTATTTTGGAATGAGGAGCCAAACGCTGCCACAAATCAGTGCACAAGCCAGCGTCTGTTGGCTTGTTTCTCTGTCTGTTCGTTTGGAAGCGAGCTGAAGTCGTAATTAAGGTACAACAATGTTTCATCCGAGCCCTGCCAAGAGAACGTGATACCCGAACAAGTTGCGTTTGGCTCAATAAATAGTGATATTGTTACAGGTGACCTCCCAATGTGAACAATGGATATCTCGATTGCAGATCTCCTGGAAATTAAACAGTCTGACCTTGGCTGAGCTGTCTGTTTCTGTTTCCAAGGATTAGAAAACTAACTGGACCTTTGGGATTACCCCCGGTGCCCGTAAATGTGATGCCTCCACCAGGTGGACAGGTAGTGAGCACTCTGTTAATCTTTAAGAGTTAGGTGAGCAGGAAGAGAGGGAATTATGGGTCGCAGAAAGGACAGAGAGGTAACATGCATCAGGAGAGCTTCGACTGAAGAAAACACGATGAAACTTCTTATCACGGTTTGTTTTTCAGTATATATAAAGCCACACTTAATTCCCTTAAAATTGTCTTGATCAATATTTATTCAGGCTTTCTCACTAAGTTTTTCTATAATATTTTCAACAAATCCTGTCCTTAAAGCTGATCAGGACAAAGTTTATTTCAAAATGTGACTACAATGAGAAGCAAAGGAGTGTCTGGCCTGACGTTATATTTGATTTGCCTGTGAAATTAGAAACCAGGGGTGTGGATGTTAAACTGCAGCTGCATGTAGGAAAACTAGAGGAACATGCAAATTGTTATGGTGCAAGTAAGTACAAACCAAAACAATCAATTGCCCTCTGTTGTATCGATCTCAATACAACATTTCAAATAGACAGGAAAGACATAAATCTTAAATATGTTATTTAAGATTTATATTTATATATTGCTTTTTCATGCCTCTGATCAATTTCTATAAACAGATACCTGAAATGACCAATATATTTTTTTAAAAATACAACACTAACATTTTAGTTCATATTAAGCATATATATTCAAGTATTAACAGATTGTCCATTGAACTGTAATACTTATAGTGCAGCTATCAGAAAATTTGATCCAATGTTATTTGAGAAATTTCTATGCTTCTTTTTTCCAAACTTCCTTTTGAGACGTAAGCAACAGGGCCAGGAAAAGGACAACACTGCAACCATTAAGCAGTTGGCTGAGTATGACAGATAAAGTACGATGAACGTCTCATGTTCATCGCAGCCTTATGACAACAGCCGGGTGTGCCTGATATTACTGAAACCCAAGTTTCAGTAAGATCACGGATCTGCCCCGACTCACTTGCGTCACTCAGATAACCGAGGCTAACAAGTTCACTCAGGGTCTGTGAGTCAAGCTAGCTGTCTGCTGATGATCAGCGGCGCTCCTCAGCTATTTCTGGAAGAGCAAACTTCCTGATTTACCCAAGTAAGACCGATGGACAAACTGAGGCCACAGAGTCACAGCTGTAAGGCGGTTTCAATGTCTAATGTACAAGGTTAAAAGATGATGATAGAGGAGAAAACGGACAAAATCTGAATAAAAACGTCAGATATTTTTACTGAGCCCCGGCTTGGAATAAATATCAGAAAAAGTGTATGGATAAATAGAAGGATGGATGGAAGTACAGACAGGTTGATTTAGGGATGGATGGACAAATGTTTGGAAAAAATACACATGTTGGTGGACAATTGGACAGATGGACGGGCTGAACATTAGAACAATGAGCCACAGAGAATAATCTAGAAACGAGGTATTTTACATACATACTGATAAATACAGAGGAACATTTTAAATTCCATACTGCTCTACACTGAATGAGAGCTCAGTAATAAATGTATTTGTTTTGTCCGGACTCTGCAGCAAGCTTATTACAGTGGAAAGAAAAATAACTCTTAGGATTTGAAGTTTTCCATCATGGTCAAAAAACGCCAAAACAATGTACTTCGCTTCTTGTTTCTACAGCTGAAAATGCTCAAATAAATATTTTTTAAAAGTTACCATCTGCCCTTCAATGCATGCTGCAAGCTGCAAAAAGCGTACAATAATGGAATTTATCACATTTTAAGCAATTCTTAAATTCAACTCTGTGATTAGAAAGCAAGCTTTTCCGTGCTTGCAGCAATAATTCTGTCCTTTTCTATGAAACAGGAACCACGTTCACTGTCACTTTGCAGAGGAACAGGCTGGTCATCTGTTTCCACCTTTTCCCACCGCCACACCAACACTCCGTCTTTTGACATGTGAGGAGGAGGTTGCATGAAAGCTTAGGCGGTTTGGAGTCAGGAAAGGGAAGGAGCAAAGGCCGAACGGCGATGACGAGTTCTGCAGAGGGAGCAACGGGAGGCAATGAAAGTGAGATTCGTGATGTACTGTAAGTGAATCCTTAGAGTGTTTGGGTTTTACAAGAACAGAAAAAGCACCAAAGTCTGTTTTACAAATCACTTTAAAGAAAAAAAAAATCTGAGAGAAGGATGAACACAAGTTCAGAGTCTCTCAAATGATATCAGCGTTTTTGGAGCAGGAATAACCTCTGGTTGCACTGCAGGCTCACATCATTGCACAGATTTTAAAAAAAAAGTTTAAAGCGACAAGCAAGACAGATTTGATGCCCGTCGTTAAGTTTGAAACCTCATCCTGACTGCTTTACACATCTGCATGCAGCCACAACGACGCTGCCGCCGCCGCAGCTACAGATATGCATAAAACCAACAACTAACAGGCTTTTCAGTCGAGGAGCGTCGCTGCAGGATATTGCAACATTCACTTGGCTGTCTTCAGTCATTACAGAGGTCTGTAAACCTAAATGTTTTCTTAGCATTGCCCAATTCCACATCTGTTGCATAAATTAGCGGCTGGCAAGCTCGGTCAGGTTTTAAGGAAAATATTCCCCTGCAAAAATATTTGTTGTCAGCATGGATTAGGCCACCATAACAACTGCTTTCTGTACTGTAATATTAACTGTGAGAACGTGGCATTGAATATGAGGGAAGAAACTGGCCTTTTTTGCAAGCGCTGGGTAAATTTAATCAACTCCAAAGTTATTAAACTCAAAGTCGGGGTTAAAAAAATAAAGCTGGGGGTCAGGTAGGTTGAGAAGCTGTAATATATTCAGATAAATTGTGCATTTGGTTATGTGGCCAACCAGCTGCACAATTTATTTTTTATCAAAACCTTCTGTAAAGAAGGAAAATAATGTGTTTTTGCAGACTGAAGCAAAGTGCACGGTCTGATTGAAACGCTGAAAATGTTAATAGTGAAATATTTAACCCAATAGTAATACAACCTGCTGTGTCTTCTGACTTGAAAAATGTTCTTCACATTTTGACAGCTAATAATTTAACCAATCATCTAGATTGTGAGCATGTTTTTGCAAACAGAATGTTTGACATTAAAGTTGATAGATACGCAGGAAATAATAAATAGCCTGACTTATTCACATTTTGTCGTGTTACAACCACAAACTTGCAAGTATTTTATAGGACTTATAAATAAACCAAAACAAAGTAGTGTACAAATATGAGGGAAGAATGACTAGCAAATTGATTGGTGCATCTCTTTAGACAATATATACAGTACATATATATATATACATAACATCCTGATAATAGCTTTTTTTTGTTTTGTTTTTTTGCTATGGCAGAATGTGACTCAATGACAGGCTCACATTTTGCAGGAAAAAGTAAGTCACTTCCCTATTTCACACCAGAGGAAGTCCAGACACATATTTATCTCCTTTCAACTTTTCTTTCACGTCACATTGCATTCGCTGTCCCTAAGAGGAATGAGGTTAAGCAAACAATAAAACAGACAGGCACCGGTTTTCTTTTGCCAACATCAATTTTCATTTTATTTTGAGATCTGACCTGCTGATTCTGAGATTGGCCACTTCTGATTTTCTTTTTGTTAACTTTATTATCTGCAAACTTTGCGAGAATGATCAAATGTAACAACTATTGGCCATAAGAGAAGATATGGGCCACAGGAAAGTAATAGTTTGAAATCAAACAGAAAATTAAGGAATTAAAGTTATTTTCCATTTTGCATCAAAGCACTTCCCAAAGCTTAGAGCTTTAATAAAGTCAAAACGACTGGGAACAAAGAGTGAATAAAAGTGAGATTTTTTAGTTTTGCTGTCTTCTATAAAAAGCAGAAAAACAGATTTTCCAATATTTCACAGACATGTAAACAACTCATAATTTCCAAGTCAAAGTAAAGTCTCAAGTCTGTTACCACTGAAATGGAAAAAAAATCTCATTAAATCCACAACCGTGTTTTATAGCTCTATTTATTCTTGCCTGCTTTTGTTTCTCCGCTCTTGATGGCTGAGGGGTGACGTGGACTGGAGGAGAGGATTGACACCCTGTTTCTCGTGCATGTGGGGTATTTTGTTGTAGATTTTTTGTTTGTTTGTTTGTTTGTATTTATGTGTGTATGTGTGTGGCGGCACAGGTTTCTTCTTTGTTCTTTATATTGTAACGAATCTAAAATTAATAAAAATAATATTTAAAAAAAAAAAATCCACAACCGTTATCTTCTAACATTTAAATCCCCCTCCAAAAAAACATGAATCTGCTTTATAATATTTTTAGCATTTTTTATATTTGTAATATTTGCCCATTTAGAAATATTAATAGGCATTTTAGCTTAAAGAAAAATAATAAGAGATTAATTTAATTTCTGAATTAAAGACAACACACTCTTTAGTTTTTGTAAATTAAATTATCTGTCTTTATATAGTCCATTCCTTCACTATGCATTTCACTAAATATGGTTTGGAGGATTTCAAGTATAATTCTATATATTCTGTGGCATTTATTGTGATATTGATCCAAGTCATGACAAATAAAATGTTTTAAAATATGAAACATTCTTCTGTCTGCAACTCTGGCACTGATTCTGATTCTACAGGGTGGGCCATAAGTTTCCATTAATAGGAGAATGTAAAATGTATATTTCTTTTATAACTCAGATACGCAAGAAGATGCATTTGACAAAAGAGCAAAGAATTTTAATTATACTGATGGCTGGATCGGGAAGCTGTCGCATGGTTGTATGAAACTTTAACAGAAAACATGGACTGAGCATCACACACGACACTGTGGCAAAACTTATTTGCAAGTTTCAGAAAGCTAGAAATGTTGCAGATCAACCACAAAGTGGTCCAAGACGGGCAGCGATTGCACAGAGTCCCACAAAAATAAAAACGATTGTCCAATATAAAATGTTTATTTTTTCTATGTATGGAAACATATGACCCAGCCTGTATTATAACTCCTTCAGAGTTTAATAGTCACAGAATCCTTGTCCCGTATTCACCCGTCTCTATATGTATACTTTTACTATTCATCCACTCTTTCTCAGATCCACCTTGTGTTGATAATTGTATGCACTCCAGTCCTAATTAAGTTTTGTTGACCATCTCTTTGTGAAGAGAACAAAATCAGCTGCACCTAAAAGAGACATGAATGAGATATGACTGGGAGTGTGATCCTAATTGATGAGCGTAACGTTTTACTGACACAACACGTCTTCAGAAAATTGTTTCAACTTGTGTAAAGTGGAAATAATTAGCCTGCTTTAACGTGTTGTTCTTTTCCTCTCGTCATTCCATCACAATGACTTTCACCTTCACAACAGCCTTAACTGCTGCATATATTTGGCGCAGACTGAAGTTCCTCCTGTTCATGTAATGATTTGCCTGTACTAACTGCTTTCTCCTGTGTTGATGGAGCAACTTGTGCAGGAGAGATTCACAGTCATCCACATTCCTGCTGTAACCTCCAGCCAATTAGTGACAGCTCAGGTCATTTTATACTCACTCACACGCATGCACACCTTTCATCAGTAATTGGGTGTTGACAGTAGGAAACACACAACGCATAAAAACCCTACTTACGTCCTTCAGCTTTAAAACATCACCGTTTGCTCTCCGTGTCAATCATAATTAGGCAGCTCACTCCCACATTCCATTATGCCACAGATTTAACAAGAAGCTCAATCAAGTTCATCTCAGGTGTTGGATCAGTATTTTCTGAAAGGTTTAATCATGCCTGTAGCAGAACCGTCAGCTTGATAGGAATGTAATTCCTTGGCGTTAAAAGAGAGGATAATTTATTTCCTGGTTCAAATGAAGCAGTAAACTGAGAGCCACAACAACTCTTTCTTGTTGTGGCTGTGCAGTTATTAAGATTAAACTTCTTTATTAGCAAATATGACTGCAAAATGTTTTTAGTTGTTACGCAATAAGAAAAGAAGACACCAAAACAGAATCCAAATTTGTTGTTCTTGTTTACGTACAAGCTAGCTAACTATGCTGCAGTGCTAATGCTAGCTTAGTATCAGACCTTAAATCTTAAGGACATATGTTGATTGTACTCTTGCCTGGTACAAAAAAGTTTTAGGCCAGGGATAAATTTAAATATTTTTTGTTTCATTGTGGTTTGTCTTGTTGTGTTTGGGTCAAAGCAGGCCCAAAGCCCTTCCACTGAGGCTATCAGAGTTAGCGCAGTTTTGAAAAGTGACTTTTTTTGTTACTGTAGTGACTGATTAACACAAGATTAAGAATTTAGAGTCAAATGTTTGGTTTCAACAGATAAAGTGGCTTCATTTGTCAAAAAAATATTCTATCCTTACTTAAATTAGTTTTGTGTATCTTGGTTAGTTACAAATTTAGGATTCTAAAGTTATATTATTTTAAAGAGATCGTAAGACAATGACTGTTCAGTTTTGCAGACCAATCCATTTTCTTTCTTTTATGAGACAAATTACTGATACATACATTTAAACAAATCCTTTAGTGCATAATGTCCTTACATTTCCAAGGAGGTTGGAGACCGGAGCAACATCTGCTAGCAACAACGAAAGACATTCCTTCTCCAAGTAATGTCTCTTTTTCTTCTTCTCGGTTTTCACCTGAAATTGTAATTTTTGTTTGATTATTCTACAGCATGCTGGTTCTGATATCTTTCATATCAACATGCCAGCTGGTCAACTCAGTCCCAACAGCTCCAGCAATGATGTAGCTCACTCTTATATCAGCTGAATAACTTTTCTGTCTGCTTCTCTGTCATCAGGCAGCCAGGAAGAGCAGCGGGATTAGGACGTTAACGTGTTTCCAACAGGCCAGGTGCATGCGGGGTTGTGTGCGTCCATGTGCCCCCGCTACCCTCACTCAGGATGATGTAATCACTCCAGAGGTATGCCGGAGTGGAATTCCCCAGTGACACTTTGAATGCAACACTAAGGCGAGTGGAGGCACTGAAAACAACTGTGACCTGGGGGTGCATTTTTGTCATAGCAGAAATTTCTCCTAGGGTTCAAACATCAATCGCCCTACAACACACAACGACAGCGGGACTGTATGGGCGGTGTGAAGACGTCGAGATCTGAACCAGGGTCGCTTAGAGTTTGCGGTCAAGTTCACTCTTAGTTCAGAGTTTTGAGTCGATGCCACAACTGAAAACTTAAGGGGTACTGTCAGGGTAAGTCGTGTTGTTGAAAAATATATTCCATGCTTTTATTTGTTCCAGCTTGATTAATGAGTAAAAAATCATTCGCCTGCTTTAACAAGCCATCCTTGGACCATCTGCAGGTTGTACAAAGCAATGCTGTCAAGTTTCTGACGAAGTCACCAAAGTTAAAAAAAGATTTTTTCCTCTCCACTGTCGCTACATGCATACTTGGTATGAGGGATTGCTGTAAAGTCAACAACTCAACGCAAGCAATTTTCTTATGTCTCTACTTCCAGGAGAAGTGAATCCTGCAAGTCAATGACTTGATGCAATCTCCTGGGTTTCAGTCTTTTTCAAACTATAGTCCCCAGACCCCTAGTGGTCTGTGGGGTACTGCATGTAAAGGGCCATTTATTTGCCGTGATGTGAGCTCAAAGTGCGACGCTACAGCTAGCTTACCAAAGGATAGTCTTGAAAATAATAATGGAAAACTGGCTGAAAACTGAGTCACTCAAGTTTGAGGTTAGGTGGTCTGTGACTGTTAACTGGGTTAACTGGTTCTCAGCCTGAACAAGTTTTAGAAACACTGCTTTAGATCAAAACATTTTAAACTACATTAAATAATTAACTAAGCTTACTCTACTGTTTGATTATTAGGATAAATTGGAAAACCTGTGTGATTAACTGGAGATAATTTTTTGTAAAATGCCTCGAGACATTTGTTGTGAATTGGCACGATATAAATAAACTGAAGTGAATTTTATGTTTTCTTGTATTCCACATTTTAAAGAGTGTCTAAGAGGAATGGGCCTATATTTCATATTTGTAACCCAAGGACACAAGAAACAATAGTTTACTAGTTCATAGTTCTCAGACTAGATTAAAGTATGAATAAAATAATTTTGAAAATAATGGAAATGATCAAGATGCCATTAATATGACTTAATATGGAAATTACTTCCCCGCTGAATAAATTTACTCAAATTATAGGTGGGATTTTTCCAACATTTTTCAGCGAAAAAATATGAATTTATTTTACATCTTTTGCAACACTACTTTTCCCTCAGAGGAAAAAAAGTTAGATCAGATGCTTCATACCTCATCTCCACAAGTTACTTAGCTTTGATAAAGGAGACAGCACAATATCAGCAGGTTTGACTCTTGCCAAACATAACAAAGTTTGATAAAGATTCCCCTAAAGCCGACTAATCTAATAATTGCAGCTTGTTTGATTAATATTCACAAAGACACAGAAATAACACACTTTGAGCTGCACTAATTAGCAGATTACTCATATTTAAGATGAGACAGTTATTAATCTTCTTGCCTTAATCTTGGCAAATATAATTTAATCAAAAATCAAAAGCTTTTTTGTTGTTTTTTGGCAATCTAAGTCAAGGTAAATTTGGTCCAAGTACTAAAAAGAATTTATAGTTGCCTAAGATTTTTCTTACACATAAAAGCGGTATTTCATATAATCCCCTTCTATTCAAATTTCCCGTGAATTAAAAATCTGTAAATGTGAAAAACCTGACAATGACACATGTTGATTTCAATACTGCAAACAAATGCATAGCTTTTCTGTAATAACAACTTTCTAGTATACATTTGTCCTGAATCAAATATTTGAGCACATTAACGAATAATATGGAACTCGAACGCATGAACATTTCCAAAGAAGAGAGCGGCACACCTACTTTGCATGGTTACATGCTCATCGCTCTGCTTCTGTGGACGTATGCACTGTAATCCTAACAGCACCTCATTTGTAACCAGGGCCCTGTTGTTTGGTCGTAGCCGCCCAGCGTTTACTCAAAGCACATGTGGCCGTGGAGGGAAACAGATGTGGGAACCCCAGGAAGCATCATTAGCTCTGCAAACACTGAGCCGAGCCGATTTGCTCGCGGACAGCCTCTCAGAGCGCTGCGCTGCTGCACGGCCCTCCCTCCGCCATGTTTCCACTGGATTCAGGAGTCCATTCGTTATTTATTTCTTTTACAGCTAACTGTTCTCACACTCATGTGCAATCTCCTTCTCCCAAAGGGATGAGATCAGGGAATGAGATAACTGTCTTTTTATTTGTTTGTCATGCCTGTCGACCAGTGAGTGGGTCTGGAATTACTGCATTTCTGCTTTGTCCAGGAAGAAGCGCTTGAATATTTCAGTTCCACTTCTCTATTTTATGCCAATGGCCCCTGCTTGGACTGCGAACTTCCCCTCTCACTCCATTAATAGTGTTCATTTTTTTAGGCATCCAGACGTTTGTTTGTCTTTAGCATTCATTCCTTTTATTGCTGTAACTTAAACACAAATTATTATCACTCCATTAATAACACACTTGTTTGTACTTACTAAAGTGGAACTCAACTCCTAATTTACACTTCTACATCTATGACAGATTTTTATTGCGTTTTTGAACTCTTACAGACCAGAGCTAATGGATGCCACACTGACCATCTTTCTAACTGTGATTCTTCTTGTTTCTTTCCATTTCACGTCATTACGTGAAATAATTTCTTCACTATTAGCCTTTATTTACATATTTGTTTATGTCATATTTACAGATAAAGGTCATTCAAATCAAATGCTTTAGTTGAGTCTGTCTACTCTAGTTAGCTATTAATCATTTACAAATTTAGTTGGCAATTTTCTCCAATAACTGATTAATTTGATTATTTGTTTCAGCCCTAGAATATATTGGATCTAAATCTAACCATGGGGTCGGATTGTTTTGAATTTAATTTGGATCAAACTACTTCCTATCTAAATGGATGTTTGTTGTGATTGCTGCTACAAAAATAAATCGAAATGGCTTAAATTGAACGACCTCATTTACAAAAACAAGCAACTTTCTTGCTGTATTGTATGCTTTAGTGCAGTTAATGTCACTTCCAAAGAACCTGACTTCATTGTACATTGTTTAAAGGTGTGTTAAACAATAGTTTTTTTTTAGGATTTTCAAGCTCCTCTCTGGTCTTTGGTAACCTTTTTGCTCATTTTCTGCACCGTTATTGAACTCAACCATAACATACTGACCTTAAACTGAATAAGTTGGATAAATGAAGCAGGTGAACCATATTTAAAAGCTGTGTAGTTACAGCACAAAAACATTAATGATATGTTCTCAGTTTGAGAAAACATCTCCCGATCTGGCCGCTAAAATACCAATTTTAGTGGCTGTAAGCAAGGTAAACATCAAACTACAAAAACAAAGTATTAATTTCCTCATGCGTAGTTTCCAAAGTCAGGAACACCTTAAACCAACCTAAACTAAACTATAACTTGTCATTTTTATTTTTAAATATTTGGAAGATTATGAAAATAAATGACATTAAATATATTGTATGTATCCTCTGTTTGGGCAGATGATCAATTACTCTAACCAAAGTTTTCAACTAGCAGCTCATTGGGAGTCACCTTGGTGCTAATACACAATTTTATGCATCTCAAGATGGTTTATCTGTGCTGTTTTAAGAAACTAGAACAAACTGCATCCTTGTAACAGACAATCGGTAACAAAGAGCCTAAAGAATCCCATTTAAAACTGGCTGTATTATACTGGAAAAGGCACACCGGAAAGAAACTTTTAAAAGGAAATTATGGAAACACCAAAGGTAAAGTGAATTTTAGACCTTTGCACAATTCTATTTGGTAAGACTGACTTCAACATAGACATTATATTGCCTCTATCATCATGTTTTTCTGGCTTTACCTTTGTAGTGTCAGTTTGACCTTCATCTCTCCACGTTAGATGCCAAAAACCTCCCACCTGCAACTCCCCTCTAATTAGGAGCCTCAGGAGAATCCAACGTTGCATCTCCCCTCTTGTTAGCGTTTCCAGCCCAACCCGCTCCTAATACCAGCACAAGATCATGTCTGAGGTCAAGGCTGGGACAGAACGGAGCAAACAGATGAATGTGATCACGTCGAGGCAGAGCTGCTCAGCTGCAGGGCTCTTTCCAGATTAGCATGAGAAATGTGCAGTCCACATGAAACACGCAGGGTTTCATTAGGCCCCTGCAGATGAAGTTTAAACTGAAGCCCCAGAATACACAACGGGATAAAAACAACCGCTCTCAGTCACAATGATGGAAGGGACAGCGGCTCGATGCAGATGGAGCCCAGGATGTTTCATCAGAGGAAGAGGACGCCAGAGGCTCAGCTTTCAAGCCTGGCAACAACAAATAAGCCTCACGATGAAGGAGCAAATACTTTGGCGATGGGCTTCAGAGGGAGTTGAGCATGGACAAGGGGCAACCACCTTCAAAACGACAATGAACCCAACCCTGTGATGGGCATGCGAGCAGCAGAGCTGGAGACAAAAGACGCCTTTGCTGTGACGTTGCCATCTGCTGGCAACTATTTATAAATGACAGTTAAATGAATTCAAACGTGTGGCCTACTAAAGTAAAGCAGATTTCCTTGCTGATCTATTTAGACCACAAAAACTCTAGTTGCATTTTCACACTGAACTTTGGGTACCAGGGCGTCCTGTTTACTGTCTGGCAGAGAACTGTAACCTGATTCCAGTAGGTTATGCCATTTACTGGCATAAGCCACTGTGGGCACTCAGTTGCAGCGTGTTATTAGTGTTCAGCACCAAGTGATGGAAAGATAAACAACAATATTACTTCTGCAGGACTTCAGAACGGAGGCAGCAATATCCAAAAGTTGTTTCCACATGCATAAAATCTCATAAGGAACACTTTGTTCACCAGCTCTCAGGGCTAAAGCAACACGTCCATATTTTCCAAATGTCTTTTCATTTTCTTGCTAAACTATATCAGTGCAATCACTATTTCTATTTAGAAGAGCATATAAAAGCATTTTATAATGCATTATGTCTGTTAGAAAAATGTATTTGATGTGGATATAGGCTGTTCTGGTCGACTAATACTGGATCCAGAACAAAAGACATCAACCTGGTGAAGCAACAACCTTCCTATTGACAGGTCTGGTACAATTGAAGCTAGATATTTACAATTGCTGCAAAACCAAATATACAATCTTTTTTGCTGCACTTAAAAAACAAAACAAAAAAATCGAAGAAAACCTTTCCTTATTTTACGTCAGCTTGTAAAAGAATGATTGTCTTCATTTGCTAAGCAGACACATTTGTCCCTGAGACAATGCAAGATGTGTGAATCAACCCCAGAACAAAAGCAAAAAAATCATGTGAAGATGCTGCTGAAGCTGTTAAGAGCGTCTCAATCCACAGTGAAAGAAGTCTTTTGACATGGGCTGAAAGGAAACTCAGAGAGGAAGAAGTCATTTCTTCAACAAAGACATATTACAGTTTGTGACGATAGATCCAAAGCATATTGCAAAATTAGAGTGCATTCATGCCAGCCCTGTTTAGTCTGCTATATTTGGTTTGTTTACCTAAATGTCCAGTTTGTTTGGGGAAGTGTGAATGTGCCAACGAACTCTGAAACAAATCAAAAAAATCAAACTCAGGATTTTTTGTTGTAGTGAACTCTGGTGCAGTTCAAATGCATATGTGTATGCTAAGCAGACCCAAAGCAGGAAGCGAACTATAGCGCAGGGCATTCTGGGTAAATACAGTCAAAGCAAACACACAAATCTAGACATAGTGGGAGAAATGACTTGTGGTCTTTTACTAAAGACGAGAAAATCTGCAACCACTAAAATCTGACGCCATTCCATTGTTGTTTACATTTCATAAAGAAGGAAGTGAAACGGTTTTCTTTGGGGGCCATTACAAAACTAAATAGTATTTGAGGGAGTACTACTATGAATATCCTATTCCTTGTACTGTCATCTTGTCTTTAGATTACTGGAGTTTATGCGAGCAATCAATTGATTCCACCATCAAAGACAGCATCAAGAAATGTGAATCGCATCAATTTTCTGATTTCCACAAGAAAGAAAAATTAAAGAAAACTTTCACCAAATGGCAGACGATTTTGATGCAAGTGGAGGGCGGAGGGGAAATCGGCTTCTGGAACTGAAAGACAAAAAACACCGGGTTTCATATGACTTCAGCTGGAACAGGGATTAAGAGAAATAAAAAATGTTACACAATGCAATTTTGGAAAGACTTTCCGAAGACAGTGGAGTCAGTTGTTCTGTTCTGCAGGACTTTTCCTTCATCAGCCCACTGAGAGCTGAGTGAAGCTACTTGGCTTTGCTTTACAGAGACGCATGTCTGCTCTCTGCATTTACAGATGGAAAGAGCAGCATGCTGGCACACCTGCGTGGCACACAGAGGAAGAAATGCCACCACGCCAAATACCATGAGAGTCGTCCATGAAAATAAAAAAATAATTCTCGGGTTACTTTTGCAACTTAAGTGTGGCTAATTTTGTGCTTGGTCGGGAAATAGGATTGCGAGCGCACAGATGCACACAGACTTCCACATTCAACAAATCCTCAGTCTCACTCTACAGATTAAGCCCAGATGGGAACAATGAGATGAGTTTGAAGGCTTTTGCTGTGTAACTGAAAACACTCAGGCTTGTTAACACACTCCAAAACCTTGCTTCATCCATCACAGGCCAGATGTTCCATAGAGCCTTTTTCCTTTACTCCTCAAGAGGGACCAATCCCTCTCAAAATTAATTCACTTCCCACTCCACTTGCCTTCACAACAAAGCCACTCATAAAAACTAATTGGATAGTTTGCGGTCTTTATGATGGGGCGATCGAGCCACAGAGAACAAGAGATGTTAGTGCTGACGGACTCTCTCTCTTGGGACCATTTCAGCGTCGTGACCCCACTTAATCCTGCCATTAGATCTCAAAGCTTCCCAATCCTGCAGACTTCACCGCGCTCAGCTGCATTAGGACGCAGAGAGGAGTTGTATCCTTGAATAAACATCAAAATCTGTTGCTTTTGTGGCTAATTTCCTTTCGAATTCCACTGGAGTTATTAGTGAAGAAGCATGTGGTGAAGTGAGTGTGGCAGCCATATGCTGCAATCAAGGCTGAATTATGTCCATCACATGTGGAAAGCCATTCACGATGTAATTCACCAGTTATTCTGCAAAGCCGTATAATTTGAAGCACGTTTCATCTGAAAAATGAATGTTAACGTACATCATTTTGCGAAAGCATTCCGACTGTTTAACTCTTCACATTTTGTCACATTACAACCAGGCTGGATGTGCTGTTAAGCCCCAAATTATTAGAATTAGATTTTACATTTAACCAAATAGTTTCTTCCAGGCATTTCTCACAAGATAGTAAAACAATGGGGCTGTTTAAGGGGGGAGAAACTAATTTACTTACATTACCATAGAAGAAATAGCATGTTGCAATTATTTACATCCTTTTTCTTAATCTTCAATCTGGTTACAGTGATTAATCCACTCTTATAACTGCTGACCAGCGTTTCCCATGTTTCCACTGGTACTATGATTGTCCTTGGAGAGGATTTTCAAGCCTTTGCATTTGGAAGATATTCTTCCCATCAACCTAATCTTTAGCTTCCTCCACAAATTCTCCATCAGATTCAAGTCAGAATCCTGATGGGACCATTCCAGATGATTAAACATTACTTGCATTTAGAAGAAGCATGTTAAAAGCTCTGTCATGTTTTGTCAATTAGGAGTAGGACCAAAATGCAGACAAAGAATAAAAGTAAAAATAATTATTGAAAAAACTACAAAAAGAGCAGAAGGAGAACAGGATCTTTCAGCGTATCTGAAAGATCCAGTGAAGATCAGTGCTTATACACTGAGGGAAGGGAGGAGAATGACACTGGATCCAGGTGAGTTAATCTGAGGAATGTGGAACAGCTGTGAGAGGAAACTGAGCCAAGGAGGCTAATTATCACATAAAACACAAAGGGAGCTTAAGAGAGAATAGAGAATAAACTCAGAAGAGAAACTAAATACAAAGGAATAAACTAAGATATGATACAACCAAAGAGAAGATCACAATTGTAATCATTTGTGATTACAAATTGTAATTTGATGCTTCAATGACGGTCATTGAAGCATACAGGAGGCACATCCCATCTTTTAGTCAAAATCATCAGCTCAAAAGTACTCCTGGGACCAAAAAACATTATTTTTAATGTTAATGTTTTTAAAATTAGCAAAACTAAAAATATTGTGATTTTTTTTTTTACTAATTTGAAAAATAAACTAAGCATGAATTACTTTAATTTTTTAGGTTTTTTTGGTAGGAATGGGATCCAAAACTTCTAATGTTTTAACACATTTTTCTGGTTAAATAAGAGATATCCGGTTTGCTTATTATTTTGGGCTCAATTGAAGAAAACTGAAAAAATATTTTGTCTGCTCTCAGCAACAAAAACTGGAACAAGGTTAGTCTTCATTTGCAAACACGTGCTGTACTTAACCAAATTTTAATGCAGCAATTAGAAGAAGATTTGGATGAACTAAGGTGTACTAGAGACAAGGTCAATGAGCAGACCAAGAAAAATAAAAGGAAACCAGAAAGCTTGGAAAAGAAAGATGATCACTTTGTTTTGCGTCCAACATTTTGGTAAGTAGATTTTGATTTAAATGTTGTAGTTTTGTTCTAATTCATTCTTGAATTGTTGTAGGGGATGGCAAATAATCAATCCAGTGGCTGGAAATGGCCCCTGAATCTGAATTAAACTGAGGACAGAGCTAATAAAAAAATCATGGACTCAATTTTTCTGTTACAGCTACATTTTAAATAAAGGCTTATGCCCCTTTACATAAGCAAGAGGAAAAAAACCCGCTTCAAAAACAGCTTGAGGCACATTATTATGGCAACAACAAAAGAAAGTCTGCTCCATATAGGGATGAAGGCAGAGGCAATTTGGCCCCCATACCAACAAATACAACTTTCAGGAGCCACACTTGGATGCAATCTCATTCTTCTTGCCATTCTGTAATGCAGCAACTGCAGACAGATGAAAGGAGAAGGCCACTGAAGAGCAGAGATGTTCACTTGTTGACCCCTTGACCTCCATATCCCACCCCATCCCGAGGCAGCGCACTGCTTTGTGCTGACTCATGCTGCACGCTCACGCCTCGCGCAGATGGGAGCAACAGTCATCTGTTGACCACTTGAGGATAAAAGCTACCGAGTCATTTTCTAGGTTCTGTTGTGAGACGAAAAATATTCAGAACTATGGTTGTCGTGGAGACATCAGTGCGAGAGCAGCCTTTTCTCAGAGATTGTGAGCTCTGAAATTAATACGTCATAATATTTTAGAAGGTATATTCATCAGAGTTAAATTTTTAAAATCCTCATCGGAAAAAATTCATGCACTGTCTCAATATGACGTGATCAATATCAATAGATAATACGCCTGAGAGAGTATTAAATATGTAAATTATTCACAGAACTCTGATTGAGTTTGACACCTTTAGTGTATATCATCAGGACACCAGCATGTCATGATACAGAACCGCATTTCTCTCAGCCAGTCTTCAAAATGGCAAGGATGTCATTCAAGCAGAGAATTTGTTGATCGCTTTAGGTCATAAAATGTCAGCAGGACAGTAGCTTCTTGTCAAAACTTGTATGTAGGGTTAAAAACAAGTGGAAATGTGGCAAACAAAGCTGGATGAGGAACAAAGTGCTTTGGTCAGACTGAGTTTGAGAAAGAGAGACAAGAGCAGACCCACCACTAGGGAGATCATAAGAGCAACAGTCAAAGGTCCCGCTCTGTTTATGCTCCGATCGTGTGAAATGTTGTAGAAGGCCAAGTGTTGTCCTATTGCCAAAAAAGGGCTGTACAAAGTAAGACAGAATCGTTATCAATAATTATGGTGGCACTGCTTTCAAAACAAGCAAACAAATTAGATCCATGTCTGTCCAAAGAGTTGATTTCTAAATATCGGCATCGGGACCAGCCTAATCAGTCGACTAAAACAGCATTCACACGCAAAGATCTCATTTATGTAAGTTCTTTATTGCCGATTATTTTTCTTGACTATTCCTAGAGTCCGCACTGACTTTGGTTAAAAAGCAAGAAGAAAAGAAAAAAAGATTTTTGTTTCACAGATCATCAGCTTGGAATCTGCTTCAGGATGAACTTCACTTGAAAGAGCTGCTCTCATTTTATTTCTTCAAAGGTTTCTAAATGATTTAGCAGATCAAAGCCTATAAGCCACTGTTAAAATTGGCTTGAGGAGAGTGGTTTTTATTTAATGTTGTTGATATTGGGGTTTTTTGTATCCATCTGTTTTATTGTTGTAATGAATTTAAACTTTTATATGTTGGTTTCTGATTATTTCCCCATGTTTTCTGTGCATTTGCTAAAAATGTAGCCGCATCTGACTTATATTTCCAGATTACCCTTATTCTTATTTATCCACACCAGCAGTCTCAGACTTTAAGCCTCATCTGGGGATGTTGTGGAAAATATGATATTTTAGGATGGAAATGTGAAACACTGACATTGACTCAAAAGGACGAAAAGTTCACCACTAACTGCTGTCCAATCCTTAATCTTTATACAAGTATTAGATAATGTTTTTCTTCTGTTTTTTAACTATGACAAAAAGCACCTGATTCTATTTTGGGGATGTTAAAGCAGCAGGTGCCCCTTGCTTCGTTTCTCCACGATTTCAATAAATCCTGTCAAACTGAAATGACGCGCCTCTTTCTCCCGTGCCTGGGGCATAAACGTGGGGGGGGGAAACGCTGCGGGTTTTACCTTCGCGCACACCGCCAGGAGAAGCAGTCCAGCCGTCCACGGGCCGCTCCAACTCATCATCTCGGACGCAAACAAACTCAAAGTAATTTCAAGCTGTTGAGTGACGCCTCTGAATGTCCCGGTTCAGAACCAGAAAGCGGTCCGCTCTGCTCTGCTCTCCGCTCCGCTCTGCTGCGGTGCGCTCCGGCTCCGGTTCCCAAGCGGAGGAGGAAAAGGTGAAAGTCAGCCAAGACAGGACGGAGACGACATGACACTCCGCGGACGCTTCCAGATATTTGGTTCCCCTCAACAGCAAACACGTTGCGGCTAAATTTATGTTTGCATGCCAGGCGTGCGTCAGGAAGAGGGGCTCACCCACCTTACATTCTTAAAGAAACATGCTCCGTTACGCGCCTGACGTGCTGCCCGAACTTGAAGGGATGCTTTTTCTTTTCCGCTAATGTGTTTAAGCTGCCAGTCATCTTAATGGATGTCCTCGATGGCTGGTATCACAAAGGACTCTTTTCTACCACTTGTCTGTCTGTGCCCAGGACTGTTTGTTTTTGTTGGAGCTCAGAAAGGCCAGACCAGTCACAACAGCTCAAAGGAAGCAGCGAAGGCATTCAGAGGAGATCCAAACATACGAATGGAAGACATACACAGTGCTGAGCAAAAACCCTTTGAAACTTTTCCACTTTTTGACACATTTCATCCACGAACTTCAACGGATTTTATGATGGACAAACACAAAGTGCATTATTGCAAAGAGGAAGGAAAAGGATGTGTGGTTTTGATTTTTTTTTTTCTTACAAATGAAAGTCATAAAAGAGAGGGCTGTTCATTTGCATTCAGAATACTTTGTAGAAAGATCTTTCTGTCAAACTGCACATCAAAGTCTTTGAGGTCTATCTCTGCAAGCTTTGTATACGTAGGTACTGAAGGTTAATCAGATATTCTCAGTCTGTGAACGTCATCACAAATTCTCTGTTGGATATAGGTTTGGGCTTTGACTAGGCTATTCTAACACAGGCAGAAGCCTGTGTTAGAATAGCCTAACCTTCCGGTCTTAACTCTTTTGCAGCATCTAGCAGATTTTCTTCCATAATTGTCTTGTATTTAAGTCCATCCATGTTTTGATATGAAAATCGTATGTTCAGGACAATGTTCTCTGCATTTCAGCTTTTCAAGATCAATGTTGGTCTTATCTAACAAGAGCAACCTCTTCTATATGTTTGCTCTGTCCCCAACACAGCTTGTGGCTTTCTTTCAGCAGTAGTTTTTTGGGGGGGTTTTCTACCTGCCACACTCATGGAGGATGTGATTAAAAGTTATTTTTTGACAGATCCTGTCAAAAAATAACAGAATTTTTTTGTTCAGCTTTGAATTTAATAACAAATTAAGAGCTGTGAATCTCTGCAGCTCCTCTAGAGTTACGATAAGCTCATCGTAACTCTGGTTCTCTGATCTGTGCTTTTGTAGGTTTGCAATTGTGCCATATTCCACATTCAGATGATAGACTGAAGGGATCTTAAAGCAACATTTTATAACCAAACCCAGCTTTAAACAGCAGGATTCAAACAGAGAATAAACTACACAAAACGTCTGAAGGTGTTTGTAATGGAGCTGGGAGGAGGGGGGTGCGAATGCAAAATGTACACCACAACCATCACATTTTTCTTTTTGTTTTTTTTGTAGTTTTTATAAACCATGCATCATTCGCATTTCACTTCAAAGTTATGCACTGCTTTGTGTTGGCATAACAAAGAGACTCCCACTAAAATACACCAAAGTCATAAAATGTGAAAAAAAAAGACCAGCTTTCCAAAGCACTGTCTGTATAAACATCTAGTTTTCACAACATTTGCTAAATTAGGACAATTTATGCTTATTGGAAAGTGAAACAATGGACAAAAGTTTTAAAACCCTCATAAATTATTACTATGTTCTTTTAATCTTTTTAGCAGTTCAAGAAGTGCATTCAGAAAATGCTTAAAGTTTGTCTTTAAATGGACTGCATTTTCACAGAACTTTTCTAGTCATACTGAACACTCAAAGCTCTTTTTACCCACTCACGCTCACAAATACTCATATACCAATACACAAATCATAAGACAATGTGAGGTTCATCACCAACCCCAGGCAGAAGGCAACAGGAATTAGACCCGCAACTTTCAAGTTGCAAGTCAGCTGCTCGGCCCGCTGAGCCACAGTGGCCCGGTTGTGTTTAGGCAGCTTGTTGCAAAGACAAACTCAAAGATAAACTTTGGTAGATTTCTTAAAGAGCTGCTCAAGAGTTGTTTAGAAGGTTATTAGAAAGTATGGGTCTTTGAAAACTTGGAAGGGTCAACAATTTTGCACTTTTCATAAAACTACATTTATCTAAGCACGTTAGGAAAAGATGAGGCGACTTCTGCTACACTTCTGAGCCCATCATGATTATTTCCTTTTACTGAGGCACCCAAAGAGGTAACTTCTTAAATATTGTCTCATAAATATGAAACAACAAAAGGTCATTGTCCTGCACCTGCTGCTGCAACACACAAACAAAAAGTTTCAAGTTTTTCAGTTGGAACCAAACTGACTGTTTCGCCGTCTTTTCTGGGCTTTAGGTTTGGTCTTAAGCATGAGTTGCTCTGGTCTTTGTAGTTCTGCCGCTGGCATTGCCGGCCATTTAAGGTCAGGAAGAGTATTATCTGAATCGAGCTGCTTGTGAACTGAGATCAACTGAAAGGAATGAAGCATTCCTGCTCTCGACCCTTGCGGTGCCCAAAAGGCAAAGTTTTAATTTCTCTACACGTGATTTGGATGTAGCATCAAATTAGGTTTGAATAGAGGCCCAAATAGATTTTAGTACAGTAAATGAGCTTACTTTGCCCTGCTTCATTTTTAAATCATTGTAAAATGACCTCAAGATGGTCTACTTCCTCTTTCAGGGATTTTAAATTTTTTTTCATATTATTTCATTAGTAACGGCTGAAGGCGGCATCTCTACCCTTGATCCTCTGTTCAGCTAAATGACGTGATGTTCTTTCTTTGAAGCTTCGCCCAGAGTGGTAATGCATCAAGATTGGCCTGTCAGCACTGAAATTATCCAGGGCCACTGTAATAACAATGCATCTAAAAATGCTCTCTGCCTTACTGCCTACTAAGAGACATAAAAAGGTATGTATGGCATGAGCTACCTGAACCGCTGCTGACATGGGACTTTGATTCTGCTGCTCTTATAAGAAAGCACAAAAATGCATCTCATGTGTAGGAAGGAGATTAATTTGGTGTATTAAAGATTTATTTGTGCTGTTATTTGTTTACTGTGGATGATTATGCAACATACAACTTCAAAATTATAAGTAAAGACTCAAATTAATGCACACATGAAAGTAGTGCTTATCCCAAAACTTACTTTTTGCTTGACTTGAATTTTTAGTTCTTCTCATGGACAAGCAAAGTGTCAATGAGACAAGGATTGATCTGTCTGGTTACAGTGACAAAAACACAGAGACTTTCAAACTGTAGAACAGTCAAAGCATGTCATTGCAGCATCATGCTGGTTGCTGTTTAGTTCTTTCAATGCACAAAGTTGATAAAATATTACCGAAAGAGCAAACACAGTTTGGGGTTCCAGTAGGAAATGGATTCTAAACGTACATCAAACAAAGCTAATGTTGAGCTTCTGAAAAAGCCCTGAAAATGTTTAAAAGCAGCTAAAACTGTCACAATTGGACCAAAATGCAGACAGGAGCTGGGAGAATGGATCATGTAGAAAGTTTTAATGAAAAATAAAAATAAAAAACAGACGGAGCACAGGGAGCCAGAGCAGAACAAAAAACAGAAATCCAAAGAATAAGTCATCAAGGGACACGGGGAAGAATAACAGGGTATAACACAAAGGACCAGTAAGAAGTGTGAGCAAGAGAAGCATTTAAATATTTATATATGAGGGTGAATAATGACATGGACTGATGAGCTAACAGGCTGCAGGTGTGAGGGGAGAGAGCAGAAGGCAGATTGAGAAGAGAGAAAGAAAGAGACAGGGGCGAGGGAATAAATCTAACACTGAAGAATCACTAGACCTAAGAGACATAATTAAACTAGAGCAACAAAAAATAACTAGACACAAGAAAAAAAACATAATAAACTAGAATCACTAAGGAGGAACTGAATTAAACAGAAACAAGATTGATCTAATAAAAAAGAAACTAAAGAATACAGAATAAACCTCAAAACAACTCAGAATCGTACCATTAACAATCAATCTGAGTCAGCCCTACTGTTTCTGATCAGAAGAATGGAGGTCTAATATCCAGACACACGTCTGGATTCTTAAATGGGGGCAGTATTATTTATTTTCAAGACAAATTTTATACCACAGTCAAGTAACTATCTGATCATCAGTCATTGTTAAAATGTTGTATATATCACACATTACCTAAGAGAAATTGAAATTGGCCTCTGTGACTTTAAGACGTTCCTGAAACTTCACCTGAAAAATCACCACAAGTATGTTCCTCTGTTATGCCATTTACAAGATTCTTAGGAGCGTTGGACTAAGAAGTAGTTTGTGTGATAAGACAGGCAGTTTCTCCAGGTGCTTGCTAATTGCTGCTGCCACTAGTCTGGGGGAGCTGAGTGGTGAAGATGAGGTGGCGGACACTCACAATGTGTGTTAAAAAAAAATCAAAAGCAACACACCAGGTATGTTTTTGATGAAGAAATAACATGAAAACATGATATAAAGCTCAAAAAGTTGATTTTACATAACAGCCAGCCTTCAAAGCTTCCCTGCTTACATTTGTCATCAGGTGAAATGAGGAGGAAAGACCGCTGGAAGTCCCCCGGTGAACTTTGACCCCCCTGCAGCACCCTGAGAACAGCAGCGACACCCCTCAGAGTCAGAGCATGCAGTGTGTAATCCCTCAAGACATGAATAGTTTACATTCAGTGCGACTAGCAGTGCATAGGTAAGCTATGCCCTCATGTTACAAATGTTACTCTTAGTGATGGATGTACTCTGTAGGATCACTTGTTCAAAGATCCCACCTGCAGACTTGCAAAATCAACCCTCTCTACCCCCCAAGATGTATTTTTAGACTTTACAAGCCTAAAAAGCATCTGTCATGTCTTTACTCAAGACATATTACAGGATTTCTGTGTTCCAGCACGACAAATAAGAGGTTGAAGCATCGGGTAATGACAGTGATTAAGCTGAGATCTTTTGTTTGACTGCTTTGATGGGCTGAAGGGTCTTTGGCTCTCTTTTCTTTACATGTCCCAGTCCTTTTTTAGAAGCAGAACACTTCAGGAATATAACGAAAAGGGTTTAGATTTCTGTTACTGTGAGAAGAAGTAGAACATGAACAAATTCACAATTTTTTCAAATGTCGACACACAGGTGTCAGAAACCAAAGCTATATGTTCTGAATCTATGACATTTCTTTGTTCAACAAAGATTTCTATCAGCTAAGAATCTTTCAAATCTTTCCTAAAATATTTTTTTTATCTGTAGTTATTTCAGATTGTGTTTTATTTCTACTCCAGTTTATTTTCTGTATCAAATTATTTACAAAACCCCATGGTTCTGGTGCTACGAGTATTACTTGATCAACGTTCACATTTACATTTGGGAAAATGTAAACATTTCTAACCTTCACCAAATGTGATAGATGTAAAGTTCATCTATAAAAACATTTTTATTCAAATAAGAGTCGCAAAACTCTAATATATTTTCACTCAAGTAGAAGTATAAACTATGTAATTTGCAAAAATAAAGTCAAAATTTAAAACTCCTGTGGGTAGTAACCAGTTACAGGTAAATTAGTAAATTGTGGAGTAAATATGTGCTTTTAGGAGTAGTTTCTTTTTACTTTTTCTTGAGTACTATTATTATGAAGTATCACTACTCTTACGTACTACTACATCCACTGTGAGTAACTTTCCTGAATGGAGTTTGTGTTGAAGTGAGACCTCTTGTTTTCTTCACAAGCTTTGTCGTCCTAACGTTATTGCTGAGCCTGGTTTATGAAGAGCCATTAATTTTGGCTGAAATGGCTCTCCATACTGGTTGGAGGTCAAGAGAATATCCAATAAACAGTAGATATCATCACTGGATATACTTTATGCTGTAACATGGATAGATATTACTGTAAGTTTTAATTTTCATGCTGAATAAAATATAGTTGCAAAAGTCTCTCTTTTGCCTACATTTTTATTAGTCGTGATGCCAGAAGTGCATAAAGACATCATTTCAAAACACTAAATTAATGCTATGAACGCAGTCACTCCTTATTTCAGTAATCTCCTTACCAAATACTTTTTCCACTCTTGGATGGCTGCTTTTTACTTTTACATGAGTAAAAATATGAATATGAAAAAAATATTTTACATGAGTACCAGTCTTACTCAATACGATTGGTATTCTAATCACCTCTGGACAAATATTAGTTTTTTATTCTGAAGTTATTGTCTGTCTGCTGAGCCTGTTGTACCATTTGGAAGTCAAGTGAATATTCAATAAACAGAAGGTATTCTTGAATTTCCCATTAAATGTGGCACCTGGTGAGAACTTCTGTTTCTTCTTTAAGGTTCACACATGTGTCCAGAAAACGAATCGTAATTCTGGGTTGTCTGAGTTGCTATTAACTTTCTATTCTCTCACTTCTGGCACTCAAAGGGATGTACACTGACATCACTCATTGGATATTTTCTAACATCTGATGCCCTAAATATTATTTTTTTCCTCTGTAAAAGAGTTTGGTTTTATTTTGTGCTTTTGAAGATGTCTGCAAATTTTACAAAAACAGAAATGCAAAACCAAACTTCAGCACACCGGTGCCACTTCCTGCTCTTCGGCTCACGTGTAGGAACACACAAACAGGCAAGCCTGGGGCCGTGGTATGTACAGTACATGTGTTGGTTTCCTCTGGCTAAACACATTGGAGCAGGCCTGCGCCCCACGCATGAGTAACCTGGTTGTCCGGCCTTAGCTGACTCCAAACACCGCTGTTTGATCAGTGACATCGGGCCTCAAAGAGCCGCTTGTCGAATGTATTCAAAAAGAGGGCAGGAATTTCCCAAATATGTTACCAGGAAGGAAAAACAACCCTCATGGGATACAGAGTAACTTGTTTTTATCGAATGAATCAAAGCAGCTGCAGAATTTCTTTTAAAAAAAAAAAGAAAGGACAAATTAGGGGTTAAACATGTCCATTCCTCTCAGCGCAGCTCAGTGCCACTCGCTTGCCTTTCCTCATCTGTCCTGATCGCCTTCACAGCCCTGTGGAATTTGGCACGCGGGCTGGATGTGTGCGTTTCTGCGTGTGTCCGCTCATGCCTGAGACTCCAGGGGGAAACCAAAGCCCCCGGCCACTGCCGGGCCTCCGTGGCGCTGGATGCCAAGCTCACTGAGGGTACAGTAACCCGACTGTCTGTCAGCTCAGATTCGTTTCAGCTGAGGGCATTACTTTTCAGTGGGGTATATCAGAGCCACCGCTCTGCGTCTGGAGGCTCCCAGCAACAAAAGAGTCGAATGCAGACGGCAGAGAGGACCCTCTCTCGCAATGTTGCCAACGATCAGTCAACTTGTCAGTGAACTCTGGGGTTTTATGTTTAATCTTTCTGCTTTAGAGAAGTGTGGAATTACAGACAAATCCTGGCTCACAGCTAAGATCAATATTCATACAATTGCTTTGACCAGTTAGGTGAATAACTTTGTATCAAAATCTTTCAAATTATCGCTTCAGATTACACAAAATAACCTTGCTCATAATGATATAGTATCTGAGACATGTCTGCCAGATTTTCCAGATAACACAGTTTTGTGCTGTGAAAGTAAAATCGGAGCTGCATTTTAAAAAGGAAATGCAATACTTAGGACTTTTTTTTTTTTTACTTTTAAATCTTGTACAGGCAGAACTTTCTCTGTTGGAGCATCATAAATTAAACCAGTGGTGTCTAACTCTTTGCCATAAGTGAAAAGCTTTTGGGGCCACCAAAATTATTTGTTTCTGAGTGAAAATTTTCAAAAATGCATATGCCCAAAAATGAACTAAACATGCAAAATTGATGTAAAAACAAACAAAAAAGAACTGTATAATATTGTAGATCCAAAACATAATTGTGTCCTCATTAGGACAAAATTACAATTTTAAAATTTTAAGGATTGATTGTTGTTTTTTTGCTTGTTTATTTGTTTGTTTGGGGGGGAAAGATGTATGGGATTTTTTTTCTGTCTAGGCTCTACAGCTAGAGAGCCTAGACTAGTATTTATAAAAGTTTGAAGCACTTTAAAATTAAGATGAATGTAGAATCCTGGTTAATAAATGAGGATTACTTTGTGTTACACCAACGCTTTCATTTTAACAGGCATTCCTAATTTTTATCTGCATGACTTCCTTCACAATCCTCATGATTTGTCTCCTTTGTTTAAAAGGATTGCAAAAAAAAAAGTGGGTGGTAATAAAAAGAACAGAGGGTCGTTGCTGGGCTGCAGAGACCACCTGAGCAGAGGTCCGTTCGGGTGCCCGCACAGTAAGTGTCTGGAAGCTGGAAAAAAGGCCCAGAAAGACGACAGACCGGTTTGGCCCATCTGTCAGTTGCCACTCTGTACTTATTACAGCTTCTCTCAAGTCCAAGAGGGGTTTCTTCTGGTTTCTACAACGTTCTGCAATCCCCCAGGTGATGTTTTGGAGACCAGCTGACAGAAAGAGTCCAGAAAATTAAAAAACGAAGAAAAAAAAAAAAAAGGTCCGGATGGAAAGCAGAAATGAAGTACTGCTCTTTTCCCACGTTGTTCTTGGCTGCCGTCTGCCCCCGAAGACTTAAGCGAACACTTCCAAAACAAAGAGATTGTCTGTGTAGGTGCCCAAAAAGCCGGCCCACGCATGTACGCACACTTGCACAAAGACAGAGCCACACTCACATGCTGAAAAACCTTATTTCAATTGCATCTAAGTGCCTGTTAAAGCAGCTGTTTTCAGTAAACACAGCTTCAACTTAGACATTTGGTTTCAGATCTCTCTAAATTATGGCTTAATCACCAGAACCTGCTGAGGTTGTCAGCAAACAGAAAATATAACAGTGAATGGATGCCCTCATTGCCAGCTCCAACAGCCGGCCTGCTAATCCAGGTTCTGTGAAAAAGCCCTGCGATGGGATCCAGTAGAAGCACCGCAGGGTCATGTGTTGGAACCGCATGGGTCTAATCTTCCTGTTTCACATCTGCCCCTAAGTGTTCAACAACCAGCGCAAACACCTCTGATTCTGCAGCTTTGGGTTTGTTTTGTTCTCTCAAAATGAAAAATTGTTACTGGAACTCATCATTAAGGTGGAACTGGGGTCGAGGCACGATGCCACAGGAATGACAAAGATCTCAATCTTCACAATTTGAACTATGACGGGTTGTTAATTTTTTTTGTTTTTTTAACTCGATACCCACAGCGGGAGACGTGGATGGTTGTCCTTGCTAATGAGCCAAAGTCATTATTTCAGGATTATATCTAACAGGTGCCCAGAGCCCGGATTAACAAGACTTTTGTCTATAAATGTGTGCTGGATACCCCACTAAGCATCTATTGTCTGCACAGATCCTTCTTTTATTAAGGGCTGAAGTCATGATGATTTCAGAATGGTGAGCATCAGGGCATTTCTACATGGAAATGTCAGGCTGAGGCAGAAGCTTCATCAAATTTAGATCCCAAAATATGACAAGGATGTCAAAACTCAGCCAACATCTGAGTCCTGATGAATGTTTCTGAAGTTTTTACAATGTACTTTAAAATTATTTTTAATAGACTAAGACAAGAGATCCTGGCTGCCTGTTTTCATGAGCTGAAATTGTGTAAATATAGCTGAAATTCTCCTCTTTATTTACCATTTTTGAAAATGTATTTTAGCAAGCTGCATATATACATAAAAAGGAGTGGTTACAACACCACAGAATACTGTGCAAAAAATATCCATTATTTTTTCACATTTCCTTTACTTGGGGCAGGACCACAAGGAAAGCACTTCACCCTCTTCCTGCCAACAAACTAGAAAGTTCTGACTCGCAAAAAACCTTCTGACAGTTTTTCTGGTGGAACCTTCATCATGAGATCCCGGTCTGATGAAGCCAATAAGACCACATCATCTGCAAAAAGCAGAGACCCAATCCTAAGACCACCAAAACGGATCCCTCAACACCTTTCCTGTGCCTTGAAAGTCTGTCCACAAAGGCTATAAACAAAATCTGTGACAAAGGGCGATCTTAATGAACGCCACCTCTCACTTTAAGCTGCTATGTTGTTTGGTGCACTTGTTCAACTGCTTGTCAACAAAGGCTCAACCGACCAGGGTAGCAACTTAATGCACAACTCAGAATGAGAAAGGTCAAGAGCCAACAGTAGTTCAACTGTTACAATCAAGCTGCTCATATATTACATTCTCTGAACCATGACATGTTGTACGATGAAGTAGATAGATGGCATCCATCATCTCTAACCAGGCCTTCTATGTTTCATCCACACTTCTATCGGTTGGTGGATATTTCCTCTCTCTTTGCTCATTCTCTGTTAACCAAAGAGTTGGTGCCACTTTCAAAGTCACCTAAATCCTCTTCCTGTCTCATTTTGATACTCAGTCGTGATTCTACAATCAAAGCATTAGTTTACAATTGTTTTCCCCAGATCAGATTTGTTTTTTAGTTAGCTTCTGCTGCGTATGTCACTTTAAGGGTGGATAAAATACATCTACAACAGAGATCGTGTTTGAGGTTGTAACATTTAAACTTAGAGCTGATCATCAGTGAGTCATATTTCTAGTCAGGTTTAAAGCCAGATCTCAGCCTCATTCCCCTGTGATCTTCAAAGCCTGAAAGGACAGCCGCTCTCCTCCTGTCTGCTCCCTGTCTTCCAGCAGCGTCTCTCGCTGTGTGTGATCCTGAGGTGTGACACTTTCCCAGTAGCCCACAGGTATCTGTTACCCAGCCAGGAGGGCTGGCTCACCGCCCAGATCATCTGCCTGTCTCAGAGGGCACAATGGAGCTGATTGATCTCCAGTCCCTGGGGGTACAGACTCTCTTGTACCCGCCATGCCAGCTGCACACCAGCAGAACCCGCAGGAAACAGATACAGGTCTGACTGAATTTCCTTTCATCGTTCAATGCTCCTCAATGCGTTTCTCCTAAAATATGATTCTGCTGATTTAAACCTCCAGAGATCTAGGCGGTCATTCTCTAAAAACCTAACCTTCATGTTTCTGGACTACGAGAGGAAGGCGGAGTACCCAGAGATAACCCACGCAGGCACAGGGAGAACATGCACACTCCATGCAGAAAGACGCCAAGCCAGGATTTGAACCCAGCGGCACCCAGCGGCTTCCTGTGGCAAGACAGAGCAACTGCGGCAACGTGCAGCTCATATTAAAATTAATCTACAAAGTATTACTGTCCTCTATCTAATAGGTGGTAGTAACAAAAATAAAAAGTACAGCTCACTGCAAAACCAACATTTATGTGCTAAAGGTTTAAAACATGAACAACGTATGTAGGTGTTCGCAGAAACCGTCAACATTGGCGCCATCTACTGGATTAAATCTGGAAGTACTACGCTTAACACTGCCGTTTTACTTTATTTGATTGCTAAATTCATTAAAACCCTTTTTCTGGGCCACTTGTTGATTGCGAAATGAACTGTGAGATCAAATAAGCAGCACATTTTCTGGCACATCCTAGTGTTTACCACAGGAATCTGCACCCTGTAAATCTGACGTGAAACGAGAACTGAGACAAAATGAATGTCTTTCTTTGGCTGGACTGTGGCAATGTCGGTGTGATCTGAAGGAAGTCGAGTGGGGACAGTGAACTCAAGTTACCCCAGATAATGTCACTGAGGGTTTTATTTACCTAAGGTAGAAAGTCAAAGGACTGTGCCTTCAGTCTGCATAAAAATGTTGTACAAACAAGGATTAGGAGATACTAAACATCCACACATTTTATAAAGCTGATATATGACGCAATTGCAAACTAACTTTTATAAATTGTGTGAGAAAATTTGCTTGGAAATAGATGTTTGAAGACACAGGTCTGATTTGTTATTTGTTTGCCAGTGAGAATTCATCCAGTGTTCAACTATTTAACCTGAACAGTTCCATGCAGCCCCGTCAAAAAGCTGAGTTTGTGATATAAAAAATTAGATCATAATGAATAAATTCAAAGCAAGTTTTATCCCACACAATTCAACTAAAAAACAAGCAAATATATTTGAAGGATAACAATAAAAAGAAGAATTTATTCTGGTTGCATTAGTAAACTTTGTTGAAATACCTTCAAATTAAATTTTTGTATTTCTGTTTCTTTCAAGACAAACCTCAGATTTTTGACTCGGTCATCCAAAACATTAAATCTTCCCAGTTTAAGTCATTTTTTTCTGACTGTGGATGTACGTTTGGATTTACTGTTATCCTAAAAAAAAATGTATTCATCTTCAGGTTTCGAGTATAGAACTGAAGATTTTTATTTAAAGTTATTTGCAACAGTTAATCTGTTAATCCACTTTGACAAAAACACCAGTTTCAAGTAGAAAGAGGAACAGATCCGTGTACAAGAACAGTGAAGGTCAGAGGTCATGTAAAGTGTGGTTGAAGCTTTGCCAAAATGCAAACAGAAACTTGGGAAGAGCAAAGTAATGACGTGAAAATAGAAAAAGAAAACTTACAATATTAATATTGTCTAATATCTCTGCTGCCAGTCTAATGCAGTTCATTTCATCTGTGATATTTTAATTGCTTCAGTGTCAAAGTGAAAGTTTAAAAAAAAGTAGAAAAAAGTATTAGACCTCTGACCGCTAAACAGAAGTTTTTGAGATCTCACGTCGTCATGCGAATGAGTCACAATCAAGCGCTCTTTGATTCGCATTGAAGCCGGCCCGGGCCATAAAGGGAACATGACGTGTACCATAAAACACGATCCGATCAATGTCCAGTACAACGTGGAGTCACAACCTGCTACGTGTTCATTAACGAGACAGGGGTTCTGTTTTAGATCCTGCAGCAAATCAGAACCAACTTTAAATTTTTGATCCCGACAGACTCTCTGTGGTTTTCTGAAGCCAACATTTTCATATGGGCTTGATTTGATCTACTTACAGGCTAATAAATTGAGCCCAATGGTCCCAGTGCGTTTGCCAGCTGAAGAAGCGAAAATGTGAACGTGTTTCACCATCTGGCCTCCAAATGCAAAGCAACAGTGATTCTGCACAGATGACTGATTCAACTTTTATTAATGTGTATGAAAACAGAAATATGCACCAGAAAGAGGAAAGAGATAGTTTTCAGTGTATTACACAAGTCAAAAAAGTGAATGTGCACCACAGTTTGTACACTTCTCTGTAAGCTACACTGAAATCCCTCCATTCTAAGCAACTGATTATAACCTGAAATAAACCAGATTTCATTCTGTACCGGATGTTACAAAGGGTAATAAAAGACGGGGATCAGACTTGGAACTGGAGCATGAATCATGCTTTTATGTGTTTGTATTGCAGCAGCTAACCTGCTGTCATCCTGGCACGCAGCTTACTGGGCCACACGGACAGAAAAAGGTCATCTGTTATAAACTTTGCAGTCACTGTCCCTTTTATTGCTGATGATTACTGAGATGCAAACGGGATGATAAATGTGTCTTATTATGCCTGACTGTGGAATGTGGACATTTTTGTTACATTACACGCCTAAATTAAATCTGATATAGACAGCTGCTTTAAGAGGTCAACTTTTTAGTTGACAGAGTCCACCTGTGTGTAATTTAAGCTCATTGTGACTGCAGGTGCTCTGTGAAGGCCACGGATGTTTGCTAAAGAACATTAGTGAACAACTAGCATCACTAGCATCAAAAGTATACAGAAGACAAATGAGAGAAAAATATGTGGAGTGGTTCAAGCAGAATCATCTCCACCCCTAACAAAGTATTTGCTGACTAGGTTGTGCAAGACAGAAGAAAACTCTCTAAAATAACATCTTTTATTCTGAAGGTCCAGAGAGCCTCTTGTGGCTCTGGAGCCTCATGTTGCAAACCTCAAATGTACACCACACTTTTCAGAAGTGTTTTGGTGAAAGGGAAACATGCATCATACTTAGTCAGGTTATTAGCTGTATTTGTATGATTCAAACCAGCAATAAATGTGATCACTGGTCATTGCTATGCTATTACTGTTAGTCATAAGTAGAAACACTTAGAAACTAAACTATTATTCACAGAGTATTCTGTCTTAATGCTCTGTATCTGGAGATTTTCGTCTCAAACCTGGGGTATTAGGAAGCTTGTGAGCTCAAACCATGAGAAGAAAATCCCCAGGGGACTAGTTTCCAGAAACTTTACTTATGCAACAGAATCCCAGAATAAAATCATTTGTTACAAATTGTAACAAATGATTGTAACTGAGTTTTAATTGTAACTTACAATTAAAACTCAGTCAGGAAGGGAATGAGCCGAGCACAGCCTTGAAAAAGAAAAAGTTCAAGTGTTTGGGTCTATTAGAGGTCTAGGAGCAATAGATTTAATAATGTAGTTGTAAGATGTTTCATTTGAAGAAGATTAGAAATATTTGATAGATTTCTAATATGTGGGTCAACTAAATAGGGTCTGTGATTTGTGATTCTTTATCTGTCAGAGGTGACAGTGGGCGAGGTAGTGTGTGGGTGGATGGCCGTTTGTCCGGTGTTCCCTGATGACGGACTGTGAACTTTTCCAGGGTAGACCCCACTTTTCACACAGTGACTGCTGGAGAGAGGAACCAATCCTCCAAAGTGAAACAAAGATGTTAAGACATCTGTAAATTTTCATCCATGGATGAAATGTGGTATGCCTGCTTGCCCATGGATAGTATCAGGGACTGAATATGCAACAAGGGTATTTTTATTTATTTGTCTGTTTTATTTATTACCTATAACAGATTAATTTGATTAAAATCATATTCTAAAAATGTATCACATCATTAAAACCTATTTCGACAGGTGTGTGTAAAAATGTAGTAACACCAGTGACTTTGACTTTCAACTATATAAATAAAGGAAAAATTCAACAACAAAAAAAACAAGTTCCTAAATGGATAACACCTGACGTCATGGTTGAAAATTCACATTTTTTAATGTCAAAATATTTCACTTGTCACCGCTTTGAACTTTAGCTGACAGGTGAAAGTTCGTGAAATCAACCTGCTGAATCGCCATTGTTGCCTCATTAGAAATCCCCGACTAACCAACTCCTCTCTCATTCCACCTTCTCGTCGTCACCTTTGTTCTAGAATCATTGCGTCACAGCGCCACGCCTCATCTCGCGATATTTTTTTCAGAGCGAATAAATACAGCAGCCGTTGCTTCGTTCACATCATCCGGTGAGGAAAGTGACGTTTGTGAGTTATCTCTCGCCTTTAATTCGGTAAGTGTTTTGAACACTTTATTGAGAAACTGCCTGCTTTTAGCTGCGGTATTTACAACAGATACCGGAACTACTTTTAAAAAACGCTGTACTGCGGAAGTAACTGCTTATTCCTATAATGGTCTTTGCTTTTGTTTTTGCATTTCTTCAGAAGAAAAGTTGTTACAGTAAGTCTAAATATGTTTTTACAGATTTCTGAGAGCAGAAATGGCAGCAGCTGAAGTTATGCCAAATCAGGTGAGTTTAGTAAAGACAGTAGTGATGCTGTTGCTGTAAGAATCTCACTCGTTCAGTGTTAAGAAATTGGTTGAAATTGTGTTTCTCTATATTTGCTCACAGAGTGTGGTGGAGAGGGTAACCAGCCTCCCTCTGGTGAGCTCCACCTACAGCCTGGTGTTCAGTGTGTATTCAAACACCAAAGACAACCATCCTTACATCAGGAGTGTGTGTGAGGCTGCAGAGCAAGGGGTCCGCACCATCACCTCTGTGGCCCTCACCACGGCCTCGCCCATCATCGGCAAGCTGGAACCTCAAAGTAAGATTAAAGGACAAGCAACACATACTAAAACCTTGAGGGCCATTATGTGCTGTTCAGCTGAGTCACATCACTAGAATATGAAACAGGATGGTTAACCCAGACTCCTGACTCTTAATCCAGTTGATCTTTCACCTCATTATGAGTCAGTGTTACATAAGTATTCACAACTCTAGAATTCTTCAGATTTCGTATTCAATTTGGATTTTTTTTTTTGATGAAACAAGACAAAGTGGGTGGTTTTTGAAATATTAAACAAATAAGCTTGATCTGCACCCCAATCTCTTTACAAGTGTTTTTCCAGGATTGGACATGATTTAGCTACACCCATCTTTTTCACAACAGAAGAAATAAAGCATGCCCACAGCATGATGCAGCCACAACCATATTTAACATTATTGGGGATTGGTGCAGTGTTATTTGTTCTCCACATAAAACCTTTTGGATTTTGGATGTGTTAACTACTTAGATAACAAGTAGTGGCCCTGGGTTTTATTTTTGGCATATCAAAGTAAGCTGGACTAAAATCCAAATGGAAGCTATGTAACTTTTTGCCTCTACTTTTCTGTTACGCACTGTTTTGTGTTGGTCTATAGTGAAATCCCACTAAAACACATTCATATCGCTGGTTATAAAGAAGAAAATGTGAAAAAGTTTAAGGGATGCTCAAGTTATCTTGACTTTTTTGCTTCAGAAAGTCTCACGATAAATTTTCTCTTTTGCTCCATCTACAGTTGCCATTGCCAATGACCTGGCCTGCAAAGGTTTGGACAAGATTGAGAAAACTCTGCCAATCCTCCATCAGCCCTCTGACCAGGTATGGCAACAAGCCCAGTTGCACAACACTGATGTGAGCTAATGTCCTCAAAAAGCATTGATCATGTTGACCCATGCCTTTTCTTCCATAACCTTCCACTTTTGGCTTCAATCATTTAAAAAAATAAAAATTCCCCATCTCTCTTTTCCCCCAGATTGTTTCCAGCGCCAAGGATGTCGTAACCACCGCTAAGGATGTTATGACGGGAAAAGTCTCTGGCGCCAAGGGCACAGTCTCTGACACTCTGAGCACCGTGGTGGAAAAGACCCGGGGCGCGGTCCAGGACGGGATGGAGAGGACCAGGGCTGCCGTCAGTGGGAGTGTGAGCACAATGCTGGACAGCAGAGTGGTGCAGCTGGTCAGCAGCGGAGTGGACACGGCCCTCACTACGTCCGAGAGCCTGGTGGAGCAGTATCTGCCTCTGTCAGAGGAGGAGCTTGGTGAGTGGAAGTTATTGGATAAATGCTTGGAAACCAATATTCAGGCACCTCTATTGTTTTATGTTTTGTCACGTTGCAACCAAAAACCTCCATCTTATTGGGATTTTATGTGGTGGACCAGCATGTACAGTAGTTATGAAAGGGAAAGAAAAATGCAATGTGATTGAGAAGCAAATCAGATGATGTATTGTCAAAACCTTGTTGCCATAGTTATGTATCATAACTGTTCAAAAGTAAAAAAAACTGAGACCAAAAATCCTTCCAGCTGCACAGCATCCAAAACCAGAGGGAATAAATGTCCAAACATGTGACGCCTCAACCAAAAAAAAAAAAAAATCATAAGAACTAAAGTCTTATAAAAAGAACAAATCAGTACTAATGTAACAGAGCCACTTCAACATGCTGCCACCATGAGCAATGCAATTCCAACATTGTAAAGAACTAAAAGAATATCTTGCAGTTACATAAAGCTGCATCATGGGTCAGATATTAACAGGCAGCTAACTTTGGTTCCCAGAAAACCGGGCTTATGAGATAAACGCAAATGTGCATTAGCTGCTTTTTCCCCACCAGCATCACAATCAAGAGTTGTTCAGACTGACACTCTGGTACACTGTGGTCAGAGTTCTTCTCAAGGATTTAAAGCTCAGGCTTTCTAACACTGATTTTACTTTCATGACTGAAAACCTCACATATGCAGTGGCTTGTGGCACCTAAATATAGTGTGTTTTTGTTTCCCCTCGCCTTGTGACAGAGCTGGAGGCTAAAGCCGTGAAAGGCTTCGATAATAAAGAGAGCTACTACGTCCGCCTGGGCTGCCTGTCCACCAAGCTGAGAAAGAGAGCGTACACCAGGGCCGTGGCCAGGATACAGGAGGGCAAGGAGCGCAGCACGGGGTTCATCTCTGAGCTCAACTCCACTGTTGACCTGGTGCGACTTTAACACAGCTGCTACTCTTAGATACTACGAGAATCGATTTAAATTATTCCCTTAAAGTGTGAAAAAAATGCTGATTCTAAGATTTAATCTTTATTCTTTCTAGATTGAATACGGCAGAAAGAACATCAACAATGCTAACCAGATGGTGAACAACAAGCTGAACTCAATGGTCCCGTGGAAATCTGGTAGTCAGAGCCAGGAGAATGGTCACCATGCAGAGGTAATTCGCACAGGAAGCCATGTTTTGATTTGAACAAATTTCTTTCAGTTTAACCAAATCCAGCCAGGTGGCTTAACAGTCGGAGCCTTGAGGAAAAACACATTTATCCTTTTTGGCTTCTCACCACATTAGGACTTCATGTAAAAACTGTACGGATAATTAATGAAACTCTCAAAGTCCTGGCCACGTCTTACATGAAACCATTTATTATGCTGCACAAGACCTTTGGTTGCATCATGAAGGTTTACTAGTCGTTCCAAGAGGATTTAGGTCCAGAACGGGAGGGAGAGCCAACTCCCTCACAGCCTTTAAATCTACCATGTTTGAAAAGGCTTACGTTTAATTAAAGCCACTAAAATTTATTGCCACACCCTTGTAAAGATATGTGAAAATATAAACTAACCTTTTATTGGAGAAACATGATCTAACTGTGAAAACAACATAACATTTATTTGAGATTACCAAAAAATAAAAGTAGAAAAATGTTTTAGTTAACTGATGGCATTATTTTTTGTGGGATTGAGTAAAGACGATATTAAACATGTATTTTCTTTAAAAAAAAAAAAATGCATTCAAATTTTAAATGTTTTTACATTTTCAGTATAACATTGGGTTTTTGCAGTTAAAAGTATTTTAGGGCTAATACACATTTCTGCCTCAGATATTAACTGCTTCCACTGCTGAAGCAGTTTTTTCTTCATACCAGTTTAATATCCGTTTTATGACTGGTTCTCATATGCTAGTTATACATTTGCAAATATTTGTTGTAGGTTTTACTGCAAGGCGATTATTATTATAAAACTGATAAAAGACCAATCAAAAATGTTAATTTTAAATTTTTATCCTCTTGCTGCAGGTGATTGAGTCTCGCACCTTGGCCCTCGCTCGTTCCCTCACCCAGCAGCTACAGACCACCTGCCTCGTTCTGGTCTCCAGCCTGAAGGGACTCCCCAACCACATCCAGCAGGAGGCGCTGTCCCTCAGCCATTCGGCAGCACAGGTGTACAACAGTTTCAGCCGAGCCAAGGCGCTGGGAGACCTGCCGGACAGCGTGTTAACCAGCTGCAGGGTCCAGCTGGGCAAGATGAAGGAGTCCCTGGACAATGTCATGGATTACCTGGTCAACAACACGCCGCTCAACTGGCTGGTCGGTCCTTTCTACCCGAGGATGAGCATTCACACCGAGTCGTCCGCAGCCAGCAGCAAACAACCAGAGAATAGAAACGCCCCGTTCACTCAGCCGCAAACCGAGGAGCCTATGGAGGTGGAGATGGAGTCACTACATTCCCAACAACAATGCACTCCAGATTCAGACAGCTGAAGTAATTTTACTACAAAGTCCCTAATTAGCACTAAATGCTTGATGTCTGAGTATGGAGGTTAAGCAAACTGCACTGTTGCTTTTTTATTCTTGCAGAAGTTTCCCTGTGATCATTTCACTCACATGAATGTCTTTATTTTCAAGCCTTTGGATTTAACTTGACTAATGCTAATCTGTTTAAGCCTTCAGAAAATAAACTGGAACTATGAACTTCTGTGTTTTTCCATTCAACGTAATTTTAAAACTTTTAATCCTATGCCAATGAAATTGAACATTTAAACAAATGGGAGTCATATCTGACCAATAAGTTTTATGTCACTTTTAAGGGGATGTCACTCAGATTTCATCGATACAAGAGAGCCTGCAGGTTTAGATGCAGCTCGTCATTCCCGCAGCATGACATTACCACTACCTTGCATTATTACACAAATATACGGAAAAAAAAAATCTGCCATTTAGTTCATTTCACATTCAAAAATGCAGCACAGCTTTTATGCAGCCCATTTCTGCCCACAATTTCCCCAGTCAGCCCATTTGAAAACAAAAGACTTTCATAATTATTAGCTATTCAGTTTGAAAAGACCTTGCAGGACATTTAGGAGAAAGAAAGATTTCACAATCATACGGTATCACCAGTAAACTTTATTAGATTTTTTTTTTTAAAAAAGCAAACCATGACTGGTTGTGCACAGATGACAGACTTAAAAACGAAGTCAAGCCCAACTGGCTGGTCGAGGTCAAATATCACTGAATGCGACTGCGCTGCGATAAATACTCCATCAGACTCTGAAATTCCCAAATCCAGGAAGAATAAATGATTACTACTAATGCACAAGATTTCAATGCACTCAATGTGGAAATCCTGTAAATCATAAAGAGCTCACCGTAAGCTTCTGAATCTGGCACCAAGCTACATCATCAAGCAACTCCAAGTTGATTTCCTCCTTTGTCTCTTCAGAGAACTGTAACATCTAGAAAGAAGAAAAACTTTGCATGTTAAAATATATATATATATATATATTTCAATTCAAATTACAAAAGAATTGCAATTTAAACTACTTAATCTGAAACAGCATTAAACCTCTGACAATATGCAGGTTAAAAATAAATGTAAACATTTAAAACCCAAAACTACTGGGGAGCTTTATGTCCCTCTTAATACTGAAATCTATGAAAAGACTGCAACCCAAAGATCACAAAAAAAAAAACAAATCTTTGATGATAGCAATTTAAGTGGCTAGCATAAATGTCAGGACTTGCAGTAATCGTTACTGTAAAATGTGATTTTCTCATCGTTTAAAAACAGCTACAGAAAATCTTCCGCCTTAAGGCAGAACAATATATGCTGCTTACTTTCATTTACAAAGAAAAAAAGTTAAATTCTGACATTAGGGTGAAAACTATTTCTAATTGCTGCTATACACTTGCACATAAGGATTGTTGATTTTTGAGAGCATTAAATAAGACTGAAAAAAAATAGTTTTCTAAATCTTCAAGCTCAAATATGTTTAAGATTTTTTTTAGGATTTCAAATGGATGTTACAGTCATTGGGTTAATTACTAATAAATTTTTAATTAATGTTGGAATTGCATTGCTCTTGGTGGCAGCATGTTGAAGTAGCTCTGCCACATTAGTTCTGATTTGTTTTGCACAAGTTTTATCAGCCCTTCCATTAATAGAAAGACTCTAAAAGCAACAAGTAGCCTGGATTCAGGTGCAACAAGATGTTAAGTTACACTTTTTCTTCCTCTACAGCAGGAGCGTCAAAGTCATTTTTATTTCTGGCCACATAAAAATCATGAACATACTCAAAGGGCAAAATTTATTGATAAAACTTCCTCTTAAGCTGTTAAAATAAGAATAGGCGTCTCTGCATTCGACGAGTCCTTAAAGTTAAATAACTTCTTTTCACATTAATGTAATTTGGCAGGATACAGATAAAAGCTGCTTTGGTTAGATTGATAAAATAATTTAGGCACTCAACTGAAGACTCTTTTTGTGCCTGTTTAGAGTCTAAAGGGACACACAAAAACTTATGGTGGGCCAGATTTGGCCCTTGGGCCTTGAGTTTGACGCATGTGCTCTACAGCATTGGTTTCCAATCCTTGTCTTCAAGGGCCCACTGTCCTAGATGTTTCGCTGCTCCAGTATATCTGAGGCAAATGATTACATCATCTCCTCCACAAGGAGGCCCATTAATTACCCATTTATTTAAGTCAAGTGTGTGAAGTCAGGGAAACACAGAAAACATGAAGTAGGCGAGTCCCGAGTCCCGGGATTGAGAAACGCTGCTCTACAGCTGCAAGTAACAAGTATGCACTTTTACCTGTCCCTGCGCCGTCGTCACGGTGATGTGGGCTGCAGATCCTGAACAAGACAGCTCACCAGCAGAGAGAACCGACCTGTAACAAATGGATAAATAATCCTCAAGTTGCCAATAATCTCATTTTGACTGTTATTTTGTTGTAAAAATATTCACATCTTACTGCTTTATTATACATAGGCTTCCCTGTCTTACAGACCATAATTTATTGTCTATGCAGCACTGCAACCAGGAGAACCCAAATAAAGCTCCGGCTCATCAGTGGTAGGTTTCTTTTTCTGCAGTACAGACAATAAAGACAGACCTGAGTTTAGGCGTTTTCTGGTTCTGTACTGGCTGACTGGCAGTTTTGCGACTCGCCACATGGCTCTGGGTTCGTTTGACCATCGCTGAGGAAGTCCTGTAGGAAAAAGAAGTACATGCAACTCTTTAACCTTCAGTCTCTATCTGGTTTAGACAACTGGTCTTACCTGAGGTTTCCAGCGCTGTTGCTGACAGTTATAGTTCTATTTCTTTTTGTGCCTGTTGTTTTGCCGCTCTAAAAAAAACAACAAAAAAAAAAAAAACAGTGAAAAGCCTGTTTGAATCATTGTTTTACATCAAACGATTCACGCGTCACCTTTGGATTCCTGGCAGAAGACCTCTGGACTGGGGAGGACAACACTGACGCAGAATCAGTTGATTTTACTTTGAAAATGAAAAGTGCAAAATCATAATCATAATACAGCAGCTAGTGGAATATCTGATGCATAAAGAGTACAAACAATTACATGGTCCTCTGGGGACTCGCTTGAGGGGTTGAGCCATTTCACGGGATTCACTCTGGGGAAGGGAAAGGAAATTATTTATTTAATAAATTCTTTCATATGAAGCATAGAGGGAAGAAATAGACTCACCTGAATGGCTATAGACACCTCACTGGCTGAGAGGTCCTCCTCTATCACAGAAGACAATAAAAATTAGAGAAAATCCCCCCCCCAAAAAAACAGCAGTTTTGCATGTACTTTTTGCTACAAAAAACCCCAATCAAAATAAAGTACTTGTCTTATAAGTTTTAACAATTACAGGAATAATAAATAATTTTAAGATACTGACAAGACTGAAACAAATAAGTTAAGAAGCTCTGGCAACAGGGAGTATAAATTGTTTATGTGTCCAGCTCATTCTGCCACACCCAAACCAATTAAAACCCAAGCAATTTCCAGGATCATTCCCCCCCCCCCAGCAGTTAGCAGGTAACTCATCTTCCCGTACTCAGCAGGAAGCGAGAGAAACTTACTCCATGCATACAAAGTAAAAATAAACGTGTTCACGTCAGATAGGATTTTATTTTCCAGTTTTTTGGGAGAGAAAAACTGCCCACATACCCTATCAAAAAAATGCTACCCACCAAGGAATCCATTTTCATTTTGTCAAAAAGAAAACAAAAAAAAACAAGACAGGTCAAGAAAGTAGTTCATACAAGCAGCAGTCTTTTTCCAAAACCTGGACTGAAAGTTTCAAAGACTTAATTGATTTTGTCGTAGAAATAGTGAAAATAGATTGTCGTCAGTCCATTATCTCATTCAAAATTAAATATCAGTGTGTTGGGTATGAGCTTGGATTAGAAAGTTTTCAATCACAATGTCTAATTTTGTTTATGCCTTCTATATTGGATGTGAAATTGTTCCAATTTATTTAAACCAATTAAATAAACCCAACTCCTACATTTTTCTCTTTATTCTAGCATTGTTTTTCGTTTTGTTTTTTAACATGCTGGTCATCTTATTTTATCTTTCTTAAAACTTGATACAGTTTAGAGGGAATTACACCAATTCCATTCTTTACTGCCCCTGTTAAACAAATGATAAAATGTACCGCCCGTTATGTCACCAGACTTTAGCAACATTTGGGTTTGTTCAGCTACATCTGCATCAATTTCAAGTATGTACTTTTAATAAGATCAAGTGCAAATCATGACTTAAAGACTTACGGCTGATCAGATCCCCTACGAGAGTATTTTGAAGAGAAGGAGGCATTTTCATCAGCTCCACTTTAAACACTTTGTCAACTGTTGCTAGTAGACTCTCCAGTTTGGACTCCAAGTGCCTCATGCGGTCCTGTGCTGAAAATGCATTAAAAATAAATAATAATAATAATAATAATAATAATAATAATAATAATAATAATAATAAATGTGATGTTCCAGCTTGGTGTTTAACACCTTTGTTGTCATCTACCTTCTTTCTCAATCTGTTGGATAAAAAGCCCATGTTTCTTCCGTCGCATTTCCCGCTTGTTCTCAGTATTTGCTTCAATTTTCGCCCGTCGTTGTGACATTTTGTCTCCTTTTCCTCTTAGAAGTAAAAAAATAAAAAAATCACAAACACCCAACGCCAGGAAAACACACCTGTGCTTCCAGCTGATTTAATCTTCCTCTTTTTTCTTCTTCTTCTGTTGCGTTTTATGGCAGTTTACAGACTTTGTGCATTACCGCCATCAACTGGACGGAGATGTAACTTCAGAAATTAATTTTTTACTATACATCTTCAAATAGCTGATTTAATTAAAGGCTGGGTCCAATTTCAAGAGCCGATTCGCCGCGTCCTTCTTCAGCCACGAAAACCGGAAGTCACCTCAGTATTTATCCTGTTGGCTAGCAACTATAACGATGCTTAACATAATCTGGTCAAAATAAATAAATAAATAAATAAATAAATAAATAAATAAATAAATGGCGCTGGAAATCTTACTCAGGTTTTTTAATCACAAATCATTTAATTATTTTTAAATAATTAGAGGAGTTAATTCTTTTTTCCCCCCAAATGACTAAAGACTATCAACACGAATTTGCTTATTTTTTTTGTACCGACAGATTTTAATATTTAAATGGCTTGAATAATTTGATGAAACAAAAACCTCTAGCTGGGAAAAGACAGCATACTATCACCATGTTTCGTTGTTCTATGCAAAACTCCTGCATGTTTTGTTTTCTGCTGCTGATAAGTTATTTTTAGGCAGCGTTCATTTGACATCCCATAAACACCCAGGTCCAGAAATATTATGTCAACTCCTCAGAAATTTCAGTGACACCAATGTTGTGCAATTTCTTTAATATTTATATGGTATACTGGAGATGGAAAGTATGTTTCCACACTTTTTAAAAGAAAATATTTTTCTGTATCAGTACAAAAAAAAATTTTTTCATAATTTCCACAGTTTGTTTTTGCATTCATATTAACTATAGTCCAAATCTCAAATAACGGTAATCTATTCCTCTCTTACTTAAGCCTTATCAGTTTGTGAATTTAAGTTCTTGATGAGTTAAAATGTCTCGACTGTAGCATGACACTGTTGGTGTAACGTTACTTTTACCTTGTTGCTCAGTTCTGAATCCTGCAGCAAAATACACAGATTATTCCCAATCTGAGCTTTGATTGTTGGAAGAAGTCCTTCTTGGAACACATTTTGATCCTCCAGACAACGCCGTGCTCTCTGGCAGGATTGTGAGCAAGCCCACTCTCTTGGATGAGAAGCAACCCCACACAAAGTGCATCAAGAGGCTTCGCTGTTGGCGCAACACACAACATGGTTTTCCAGATGTTGCAAAAAAAAAAGTGAGTGGCTCTGAGAAAATAACTTAGCACCATTCTTCTGTGTTAAGGTATTTATGGGGCAAATTGATTTATGCACTTTTGCTGGGCTCTTGAGAGAAATGCAACTGGAGTTGTGAAATTGGACATTTTTCCCTGTCCTTCTCAAATACCTCAGACTGAGGCAATGAAAAGTGCTGTGAAATTTCTGCTAAAGGTTATTTGCTGTTGTGCAGACGTCTATCAAATAGATGACTATCAAAGACAAAAAACAGATATTAAAACAATTGACATCTATACTGCTTTGAATGTACAGTTGGGAACCAAAGTCCCTTAGCTTTTTCTTTTTCTTGAATATGTTTATCTGTATTTATCTGTATTTGTTTTTTCTTGAGGCATAACAAATTTTTCACTCTGTCGTTATACAGTGTGTCTGTGAATAAAGGTTTAAAAAAACATCCTCCTCCATCCAACAGACTTCTTGTGGCTTTGATGTGAAGCAGTGATGTCACACATCCTGTCTGTGGCACCACTAGTGACTGTCTTCATATTCCCAGATTCCACAGAGAAATTCATTTGCAGTTTAAGGTTTGACCAAGAAAGGAAAGATGGCAGAAAAAGATTTCTTGTTGAACAAAATAGAGATTTTGCAGAAGAGCCGCGTGAAGCTGCACAAAGAAAACGAGCAGCTTCAGAAGACAGTAGAAAGCCAGAAGAGAAAACTCGAGCACCTTAACAACAGCAGAGATGACGATTTTTAAATTAAAGAACAGAAACATTGGGGGTCGCTGGTATCACAATGCTTGGGGGATAGCGCCAGCAGAGAGAGACTTTGGGGGTCGCTGGCACCAGGAGGCTTGGGGGATAGCGGCAGCAGAGAGGGAAACTTGGGGGGTCGCTGGTACCAGGATGCTTGGGGGTTAGCAGCAGCAGAAAGAGAAACTTGGGGGGTCGCTGGTACCAGGATGCTTGGGGGTTAGCAGCAGCAGAGAGGGAAACTTGGGGGGTCGCTGGCACCATAATGCTTGGGGGTTAGCTGCAGCAGAGAGGGAAGGTTGGGGGGTCGCTGGTACCAGGATGCTTGGGGGATAACGGCAGCAGAGAGGGAAACTTGGGGGGTTTCTGGTACCAGGAGGCTTGGGGGATAGCGGCAGCAGAGAGGGAAACTTGGGGGTCGCTGGCACCATAATACTTGGGGGATAGCGGCAGCAGAGAGGGAAACTTGGGGGTCGCTGGCACCATAATACTTGGGGGTTCGCGGCAGCAGAAAGGAAAACTTTGGGGGGGTCGCTGGTACCAGGATTCTTGGAGGATAGCGGCAGCAGAGAGGGAAACTTGGGGGTCGTTGGTACCAGGATGCTTGGAGGATAGCGGCAGCAGAGAGGGAAACTTGGGGGTCGTTGGTACCAGGATGCTTGGAGGATAGCGGCAGCAGAGAGGGAAACTTGGGGGTCGCTTGCTCCATAATGAAGTTTCTTCCAGACGACCTGAATTGTATCCTCACCCTGCCTTTCAACAGAGGATACGATGTAAGTTTTTGTTCCGCCGCACTACTGAAAGATTTTTGGACACGTTACGAAAACGCTAAGACCCAGTTTTCAGCATTTGAGGTTGAGAAACTGACTGACAACTCCCTGAAAACAGTGATTGTCAGGATGTTCAATGAGACTGTCAGTGCTGAAGATATCTGTATGTGGCTGGGAGTAGTGCAAACTGCAGAAACAGCCAATCAGAGACAGGAGGCGGGGCTTAACGCTGTCAATCACTCATTCAGGTATGTCCTGCTAAATTTGCTAATAGAGAAACAACTTAGAGTTACAGTGAAACCGTTTATCCACGGCCATTCGTGGCTATGCTAACTAGCCTATCATTCATGTCAGGCTATGCTAGCTGTAGCTTAAAGAAAGTTTCTTAAGTTAAAGTTTGAAAAGTATACAATTTTAGCATTTTTGAGTTTTTCTAAATTTCTCATTTTGAATTTTTCATATTTTTATTATTTCTCTGAGTTTCTGAATGTGTTTAGTTAAATGTTAAATCCTAAAGTTACTCAGGGAATATTTTATTTCCCACCGTGAGTCAGGACCAGATGTGTGAAGTTGTTAATCGTCAGTCAGAGGAATGACCGGCATACTTACCTGGCAGGGGTGACTCCACGATCCTGTAGGTGGGTCACCCAGGGTGAGGATCAGCCATTGCACTGCGGCAATCTGACCTCTGTGAATTCTCCACATGGGAGAATCTCAACTGCACAATTTATGGTAGTGGGGGACTGTGTTCGTGCTCTCCCCTGGTATTAATGTTAAATGATAAATTATGAGATACTGTCTGAACTAACCCATACATGATGTTAAAGACAGAATCTCATACTGAAAACTGTCTGCTTTAAATGTTACTTTGAACTCGCTTTATTCTGACAATCAGCTAATTGGTCAAACCAGTAAATAAAGCAGCACTAAGTAACATATTATAAACTTATTTCATTGTCATGTCAGTATAATCTGTAGGAGGCGTAACAGGGCCATCATAGATTAAAAAATAAATTCTGCCAAAATTCTCAAATTTTGAAATTCAATTCAGAAATTGTCATGGCATTTTATTTAAATTCCTTTTTCTTAAAAGTCAAAAATTTCCATTTTTTTTCCAGAAAATTTCTGAGGTTAATCTTAAAATCCGAGCTTAAATTTACTACTCCTTTTTTATTATTATTTCAGCCTCAAGTTGCTGTAATACACCACTGTAAAAATGAGACAATCTGAAATAATCCAGCTGCTCCGCCTACTGCCAGTGCTTTCAGTACAAACAACCAATCAGAACCAGGAGGCGGGGCTTAACGCTGTCAATCACTCATGTTTGTTCTTGGAAATTTGCTAATAGAGAAACAACTTAGAGTTACAGTGAAACCGTTTATCCACGGCCATTCGTGGCTATGCTAACTAGCCTATCATTCATGTCAGGCTATGCTAGCTGTAGCTTAAAGAAAGTTTCTTAAGTTAAAGTTTGAAAAGTATACAATTTTAGCATTTTTGAGTTTTCTAAATTTCTCATTTTGAGTTTTTCATATTTTTATTATTTCTCTGAGTTTCTGAATGTGTTTAGTTAAATGTTAAATCCTAAAGTTACTCAGGGAATATTTTATTTCCCACCGTGAGTCAGAACCAGATGTGTGAAGTTGTTAATCGTCAGTCAGATGAATGACCGGCATACTTACCTGGCAGGGGTGACTCCACGATCCTGTAGGTGGGTCGCCCAGGGTGAGGATCAGCCATTGCACTGCGGCGATCTGATCTCTGTGAATTCTCCACATGGGAGAATCTCAACTGCACAATTTATGATAGTGGGGGACTGCGTTGCGCTCTCCCCTGGTATTAATGTTAAATGATAAATTATGATATACTGTCTGAACTAACCTATACATGATATTAAAGACTGAAAAAAAATTGCTTTCAGTGTACTTCTAAATCTGCTCCTTGGTTGCATCTTTTCAGGCTTGCTACTGCCTCTAGTGGCGTGGGGTGGTAACACAACTAATGTAATTATATTACTAAATCAGAATACCACAAAGTCTTTATTATTTACAGTTAATTTCGGCGCTACTGGCAACATAAAAGATAAATGATCTTATAAAACACCATATTTTTTCATTTTTTTAAGGATGTGGAGCTAATTCAATGACATAAACAATACTTTTATACATTACATATATCTACATATCTCCATCAGTTATAGGAAGAACAAAAGAAATAAGGAGACATGAAAAACAACACAATCAACTATAATGAAAACACAATTTGCAATGTATACGTCAGAAATTTAATTGAGCAAAAGTCAATAACAAACAAATTAATTCTGTACACAGCAGAATAACAACCCGGGTAGTTACAACCAGGGTTGTTAAACAGATATAAGCAAAAATTCACATTTTTGTTTTTACTGTGCCATGTATATTATTTAGAGAGGCATTTTATTGGTAGAGTCTTATATATAGGAAAAAATAAGATGAAACTATTTAGAATATCAACGTGGAAAATTTCCTTCGACTCTAAAATGATCAATCATATTCATAGAATCACATTATGAACAATTTGTGAATAGAGCAAAACACTTAGCACACTATAGGTAAATGTTATCATTTAGGTGGTTAAGAATAATTATTGCACTGTCAATAAATGATTTCTAATAGATGTTCTTAGTTGCCAGAGGAACACAGTAATGCCTTCATGAGCTCAGAGGTTCAAACTGACAAAAAACAAGATGGTGCTCTCTGCTATAATATTCCTGGCATCGTCCATGTTCCTTCAGCAAACAGTTGTGACAGAGTTGTTTTTGGTTTCACCACCATTTACCTGCTACTTTACCTGCCATTGAAAGTATTCTCAAAAGATTGTCTGTTAGTCTGCAGCTCATGTGACCAAACCAGCTGAGGAGATGAAAAGTTCAAACTTGAGTTAAAATGTTGTTTTAACTTGAATTGAGTTAAAACTCAAGTTAGAATGTTAAGTTTTAACATTTTAACTCGACAACCTATACCTAACTACACAACCTCAGGTTGGGTAACCCCAAGTTCACTAGGTCTTCTTAAAAGATAGAGTTCTTAAAGATATAGTGTTTTCAGCAAAGTTGAGCTGACTGTCCAGGAATAACACAAGGAATTTGAAATTTGCCACAGTTTCCACAGGTTGGCCCTCAAGTGAATCTGGAATCTCTTTCAGGTCTTGTTTATCTCATTTAATTAGCTCTACTTCCTTAAGAAAATTAAAAGGTATGTTCTTTTCTGAGGGAATTTATCTTTTACTATTCCAGTAATGCCAGAATTAATAGTAAATAATAGGGACGTTGTGGTATTCTGATTTAGTAATGTAATTAGATTAGTTGTGCTACCACCCCCACGCCACTAGAGGCAGTAGCAGAGCCAAAATGATGCGACTAAGGAGCAGATTTACTCTCTTAAGTAAATAAGAGAGTGAAGTTCAAAAACATACTGAGTGAAAATCCTTCCTAAAGGTGAAGATATATCACATATTTTAAAAGAAGATAAAAACGGGAGACCCCGAATAATATAGCTAATAAAATAGCTCCCCCTTCTCTTCCGGAGTGCAATGGTCCCATTTCCAAATAAGGTATGAGACTGACAGCGATCTGTCCCCGCCCCTTTCTGTTTGCTGCAGCGAGGTGTACTTGGCTCTAACGGAGCCTGAGCCGTTCAGCGCTGCTGTTGCTCCTCCTACACTTTGGACTGAACCATTGTTCTAACAGTGGTAGGGGGGACCTAAAAATTAAAATTCTTATTTTCTTCTTAGATAGATGGCAGATTTATTTCATTTTTTGTTTCTATTGCCTTTTTATATTGATATTGTTTAAATACAAAGACTTAAACATGATTTCTTTGGGGAGGACAATTCTAGACTTTTCCAAGAGATCCAACTTTGCTACAAAACAGCCTAGCAAATTAGCGCTTCCTAATTTATCTGTAAGAAATAATTAAGGGAAAGCTACATGCGCTAAATGTATTCAAAGTTAGCAAAACTGCTAAACAAACAGTTAGCGCCACTATTAGTGGAAGTGGGCTCAAAACAAGTTTTGTCTATAGTGCCCACCACTGAAGAGAAACATTGGACAGATGGAGGAATAAGTTAAAGAGGGATGGATGGGTGGAAAGACTGATACATAGATAGATGAATCACTTTGGGATCTTTTAATCAATAACAATAATATATATTTGTGGAAATTTCTTTAATTTTGCAGAAAATGTATGTGAAAAGTAAAAAAAAAAAATTGTAGGAACCATAGCATTGACAAAACATCTTTGTTTCCAATCAGTTCACAAACTCATTTATTGCAACGCTTTTAAGGACAGACATTCATTTCCTTTCCACAGGATGGTAAGAGATCACTTTCATTTGTTATTTAAAAAAAAAAAAGTCTTCGCTGTACAACCAAGAAAAACTAATTTACATAGTTAGTACAGGATGGAACCCCCTTTATAGATACATTTAAAGGGAACAGGATGCTGTTAGTTATAAAAATTCTACATTACCAAACCGTCTGCAATCCAAATGTGAATAATACAAAAATAAATAATCAAGATTTTTTTTTTTCTTTTTGTTTGCTCTATGATGTGGCTTAATCTTATCATCACAATGGGCTAAGTTCAGATCTCACTCTATGCAGTGCAAATGGAATAATTTACATGATTTCTTCTGTACAAGTCAAGCTCCCAACTCAAATCTAAAAATAGTTCAATCTAAGGCCCATTTCCCAACAGGTCATCACAGCACTAATCTGATTTACCTCATGCTTCAGCATTTAGTGGAATGTCACCTCAGAGTTTCCTGGCAGAGTGTCAGCAGTAATCAACAAGTTCTGGTTTCCGCAGCTACTTTCAAAAAGGGGTTGGACCGACTAAAATGACGTCCAGTCTGTGTGTGAGCAGAGCGCCTGGTGGGAGGATTTGTCTCATCACAACGGCAAACTTAAAATCATTTCATTTAAATGTCGAGTGATAGACCAGCAGAAAGAGGTCATATATGTGAAGTAAAAGAAAAAGGATGTACAGGTTTAATTCAGCTTTAATTTAATACTAATGCAGCAATTTACAGAATTTAATTTTAAAAAAGAACATTTTGAAAACCATGCACCATTTTCCTTCCACTTCTCAATTATGGACTACTTTATGCAAATGTAAAAAAAAAAAAAGAAAAGAAAAGTACAAAGGGTGTGAATACTTTTGAAATTCATTAAATTTTTACTTTAGAAAGACGTGAAGGCTTTATTTGATGAAGGAAAAAGAGAATAGCCCAACTACATATCAGCTCTACCACAATAAGGCCTTCTAGAGCAACTAGTGCAGCAAGTTCCTGTTAAAAAAAGGCAGATATTAAAAGCAAACCAAGCTGCCGTTTAGCTTTCCTTGCATTAGCATGGTTGTGTTGTTTTTGGATCAGTAGTGTGGCACTCCTACGTTGAGGAGTCGGGTGTTGTTGCAGAGATCAGTACTGGTGTAAGACATGCTCCTGGCTGCAGGGTGATCAGGAATGTTGTGAATCCATTTTAGTGATTGATACTTAGTGATTGTCTGTAGCTTCGGTCACTGAAACAAACATGAGCTTGTATATGTACACTTCAGCATCTCCAGGATTCATTAAGACTTGGAAAGAACAAAAACAACAACAACAACAAAAAAGGCAACTCTGGTTTCAGATTTCTCATTTGAATGAAAAATATGTACAAACAGGTGGTGGAGCTCGGTATGTGTGTTATTGTCTGCTTTAGAAAGTGCAAATACAGAACACTCTGGTTCTGCACTCTGGGACATATCTGTCTCATCTGATCTAATCTGGGAGAAGTTACAGGACAGAGGAAGTGACTGCGGCGCGGGCAGACAAAACGTTCTGTTAGGTAACGAGTATTTCTGAACACCACGTGTGAAGAAGCGCGGCTCACGTCGTCCCGGGAGGCAAAAAACATTTCCAACCGAAAGCCCTGGCTAGAAAACATACAAGAAAAAAAAAAAAAAAAGCAGCTTTAAAGTACCATGTTCAGCAAAGGGAGAGGCTTAAAAAGTTCACTGTTCCCCTCTGCTGCAGATGACCAGTGAGAACGCTACGAGATGCAACCGTTGTTCAAATGAAAGGGGCGCCAAAACATTTCAGACACCACTGGATGCTGGCGCTGGGCGGGCGGTCCATGCGGTGCAGAGACTTGAGCTGCTCCGGGCTCAGCTGGTCGTAGGCCTGCCGGTACTCCCTGTCGAAGGCCTCTGCAGGACACAAAGCAGCAAAATCAGTGAAGTTTCTTCAAAAACCCAACCTTTGATTCAAGTAATATTTATTTATTTTTAAACGGGAAAATAAAAACAAATATTCTACAAAATTATTTGAAACAAAAGTATTCATAAAAAATGTTTGACTTCTTCTTTACTTTAAAGAATAGGTTTTCACGGGATATAACCATAATATGAAGGCCAAAATCTCACAAGACAAATGCAGGTGCTTTTTTAAGTAAGACACGTGTGTTTATATACTGCTCAAAAAAATAAAGGGAACACTTTAAGTGTTAAACACCTGTTTAAGTGTTCCCTTTATTTTTTTGAGCAGTGTATTTATAATCCCGAAAGTGGAAACAAGAAAAAAAAAAAGTCTAAATTTAGCATTCACTCTTGCTGATTGCGTTTATAAAAGTCCGTCTGAATGTTATTTGTTTAGATATGTGACTTCATAACTGCATTTAATGAATCACTGCAGCAATGGTCATGTGACCTACATGCTCCCTGTTAATCAACCAGCAATGTAAATATTTATATATAAAGTATTATGTTAATGTAATTAGCGAAAACATTTTGTTACATTACTGAAAATCTTCAACGTTATTGCATTCAAAATGGCAAAAAATTATTAGACTATTCGCTTGCACTGAGTTTTTGGCCATTATTCAATAAATCATACCATGAGATTCTTTTTTTTCACTTATTAAATATACTCAAACCAAAAGTTGGGTTTTTCTAAAGAAAGGCTTTCAATGTCCGTTAAAAGCTACATAGGATGTGATTCAGTTAATGGAAAGTAAAACTCAATTTGTCTGTAATTGTCACTCACCTATGTCAATGTTCTCTCGTCCCAAAGCCACCAGTGAGAGAAACAGAATTTCTCTGTAAATACTCCTGAGAGAAATTCAGAGAAAGTTTACACATCAGGAAACAAACATCCTTAAAATAGAAAAGCGACGAGGCTGACCTTTGCCGTTTGACGCCGTCTGGACGGCGTTTGATCTCCCGCAGCAGCAGGTTGATGGGACCGTAGACGTCGTTGGTCTGGATGTTTCTAACGATGGTGTTGAGAAGGGTTCGGATCTCCTGATGATCTGTTGGAGCTAAAGTCCCCTTTTTCTCCACTAGGAGCAACAAACACCAGAATCTATCAGGAAACAGACTCAGCTCTGACCTCTTCGGCTCATGCAGGAAATTAAAAGGTGAATTTTGTTTTTTTATTTGTCTCTGTAAGGTTTTCATATTGGTGCAAATACCCAGTTAGAATTTCCTTGACAGTGTGAATTTAAATGAAACCTAAAATGCAAAATTCACATTTTGCACATCTTTGCCTTCCGTGTGGGTCTTAAATGTTTCTAAAAACAGCTCAGCTTAAAAACAACACAAACCAAAAATACAAACAAGTAAAAAAAAAAAACACCTAGCTGTTTTTGGAAATAAGTTAACGTTTTGTTGGTATCTGGAAAATGAGCTGTTTCAAAAACCTGCCGATTGTTGAGTCACAATCAAAGGCACTGCTTTGTCACCTAGCAACCCAAGCTGAACTCCGGCAGGTTTGGTCAGCTGGGTTTACCACTGTATGTGCTGTTCATTGGCTGCTGAAAAAGACAAGTGTTTTGTTGTTGACTTACCATTAAGAAATCACTTGCTGCATTGTTGTTGGTTGTGCAGGAGGCTCTACTAATGCTTTTCAAACATGTACGCTTGTACAATTGCACATCTATTTTCAGCCATTTTCATGTGCGAGTGTAAACGTCGAGTTGGGAGTGTGGCCTGCAGCAGCTTATTTGAATCTAAGGTGACAGGAGGCCCTAAAACAGCTCATAAACATCTCATTGTCTAAAAATGATTTTGTATAGCCCCTAGACCTAACTTGTTCAAGGAAGCATTAATAAGAGGTTGTGTTTTAGTGCCCGTTAGTGGAAGCTGTAAATATCTGCATGCACTCACAGAAGGTCCTCCAGAGGAGGTAGAGCGGTTCCTCGGGTTCCTGATGCAGGTTGATGTTGTCCCACAGCAGCTGGACGAAGACGTGCTTACTATCCTGAGACAGCGACGTCAGGGGGAGCTGCAGTAACAACAGCTTGTTAAATAAAATCCACAGCTTATGACTCTTTATTGTATTATTTAAGTCACAAACATTATTTTATAGGGACTTTTCTCACTCTGATAACCCTCAATAAAAACCCAGGGTAAGTCACTTCTAATTAACTTTGCATCGACACGTGTTAAACTTTTAAAATATGAAGAAGTTAAAGGGTTTTGAATACTTTAAGGCTTAGTGTGGTTAAACTGTGACTAAATTCGCAGTAGCTTGTTTTGAACCTGGACTCCGTTGTTGCAGTGTTCAGAAGTCAGGATGAGGCCCGGCAGGTGAGACGGGAGGTCCAGGCGGCGGAAGTACCACACTAGGTTCCAGAAAATAATTGGATGCTGACTGAGGAACTTGTGGGTGTAGATGACCTGGACAGAGAACATCCTGTTTTAGTACCAAGTGTCGTTTCACGATGGATGACACATGAAAAGTGCTGAGAGATTTTAATTGCACCTGGTCTCCTTCGTTCTCCAACAGGGTCTCCAGCTCCTTGCGCAGGACCAGAGGGCTCAGGTACGGGACGGACACTGGCTTGGGATTTGGACGTTTTTTGCCAATGACATCCTGACAAACACAAAGAATCCAACCAATCAGTTCCAGTACAGATGCGACCTTCAGCTGTGTGTTTTAATAATCACTGACCGACACTTCGTGCAGGCTGCAGGGCAGGCTGGTGGTGGAGACGCCGTGTCCGGGTCTCAGGGTGTAGTCCAGGCTCTGCAGCGGACCCCCGACGCTGTTGCTGCGCGTCAGCGACGTCCCGCTGCTTTTCTCCTGCTTCCCTGCTGCCGGGTGCACCAGGAGGCCCAGGGGGTCCGACTGGACCGGCTCCGGAACCAGACTGAACGCGGCACAAAGAACAGAGGAGTCAGGGGGAGGCCTATGAGGGACGGCAGCCATCTTCCACCAAGTTCCTCTAGTTTTGAATTACATAATTACTGTGTCAATGCACAACAGATGTTTCTCCTGAAGTCTATGTGCACAAAACACAAGATGGATGGATGAATAAGTGGAGGGTGGATGGGGAAAATGTAGGATGAATAGATAGATGGATGAATAAAATGAAGGATAGATGGGTAAATATAAGGAGAGATGTACAGATGTAAAATGAAGGCTGGATGGACAAAATGAAGGATGGATGAATAAATTGAGGGATGGGTTGACCGACAGAGGACAGATGAACATGAATGGACAAACTGACAGATGGACATAACAACTAGGGTTTAACACACACGGCTGCATGGATGACCTTCGTATTTCGCTGTACCTCTTATGAACTGCAGGACGATTGTCTGGCGTCTCCTTCGTCTCCTCTGAGAAAGTGATGAGGTCGGGTGTCTTTATGTCGGCCAAGCTGCTGGCTGTGGGCTGAGCGGTGTTGCTGTGAATGCTTTCTCCAGACGCACTCGGATTCATATAAAAACTGAAAAAAGAAAAGTTAAAGTTCAACCTTTGGCTCTACGTTCAAGCAGAAGTAGAAGTATTATCCTACAGGAGTCGTACTCGGGGGTCATGCGGAGGTCGTGAAATTCCACATGCAGCAGCGGAAGGAAGGCTGTCCGGCAGAACGGACAGTTGGTGTTCAGGTTGGAGTCGTCCGCCGTCCAGCCTGCCATGATCTCCTCGTCGTACACCAGAGCCTCGCAGGAGTGGCACTGGGAGCAGCTGGACATCAGCACCTGATGGCGGGAACATTTAGCCGTTACTCCAGACAACGAAGCGTTCTTAAAGCGACAGTGCCTTTCTGTGGGCCAGACCTCCAGAGCGCAGTTCTGGTAGATGCTGGAGGAGGAGGCGTGGTGGGAGGAGCTTTGCTCAGAGTCGGGGCCCCGGCCCGCGCGCCCTGGAGTTACATCTGCAGCCACAAACACACGGCGTCAATAAAAGCCTTCCAAATGAACGAACGGGTCTGCATTTTCCTATCGTTTCTACGGAGCCGTGCTCACGCGTCTGCTGCGTCCCTCGGCCCGTATCGCTGCTGCCGCTGCTGCTGCCCAAGCTGGTGCTGCTCTGGTTAAGGCCATTAGCGACCAAACCGGAGACGGTTCTTTTCTCAGGACTCTCGGCCAAATCATGTGAAGACAACATGTGTTCATCCAGACCGCCAGGGAAACCGCCCGCGCCCTGAGGCTGCTCATCCTGCCGCCAAAAGTCAAAATTAAGACACTTCTTCATGTTGCAATTGGGAGAAAAGATACATTTGATGGATTACAATTTTGTCCAATATCTACTGTAGTTTTTCTTTGACAACAACCATTATAAAACAGCGATAAATCTATTCTCAGGTTTAGACTGTCTTGTCATAAATGGTAAGATGATTTACTTGCTACATAAGAAGGAAGCAGTCACGATGAAACTGCTGTCAAAACCAGAAGAAATGAGTATCAAGTTTCCATTTTAAACCATTTTTAAAATCAAATTTTTTTAAATAGCAAGATTAGTGCAGCTACTATTCAGTGGCTCCCAATCTAAATTTGGTAACACTTTATTTGAAGGGGTAAGACTGACATGAAACTATTATGACATGACATAACACCAGTCATGAACATGAAGGAGTCTTCGTTAATGTTTATAAGTGTTGTCATGAAGTGTCATTCAGTAATCAATGACACTTTTAATGCAAAGTTGCTTTAAAAGTCTATTAAAAGTGTCAACGTTGTATTCAGTGCAACTCTCATTTAAATGCATCCAAATGAAACAAGATGCAACGCGAAGGCTTAAATACCAAAGAAAAAGATTGTTTTCCGGGACTCACCTCGTCATCTGAGTAAGTAAAGGCTGATGCCATGGCCCCCCACATTTTACTGCCCACATTCGCCGCGTGCTTCATGCTCGACTTCAGCACATCGATTTTGGCTCCTGACAGCAATGAGTCCATTTTGATGCCTGAAAAGGTGTTGATGACGGATCCCAGCGATCCCGCCTGCGAGGACTTAACCAGCGCCGTGAGCGAGGAGGATTTAGGGGCGGGGCTCGCTGTAGCGCTCGCAGATGTTTTCATCTTCACAGCAAAAGTCTTGGAGCGAGTGACGGTTTTCGGGCTGCGTTTGGGCGTGTCGGCCGGCGAGCTGCCGGCGCTTTTGACCGGATGAACGGGGAGGCTGGGCCTCCGCTCCAGAGGCTTTTCGGGCTGATTTACGTCGGGGGCGTCTCCCTGGCCCTGCTGCAGCTCCATGCTGGAGGACTTCGACCCCAGTGGGCTCCTCAGACTCATGTACATTTCGATTTCCTCGGCCAGGTTGCGGGATACAACGGTAGGCACAGAGCGCGGGGGATCCTGGCTGCTAATGGACGCTGATTCTTCATTCTCCGACACCATGAGGGAGAGCGGGTCGGCCCCCGCCTTCACATCGGCCCTCTCCAGTGTGGCTCCTCGCGCTCCGGACTCATCCTCATGCGACTCCGTCTGCTTCCTCTCTCTTTTCTCCTTCTTGATCTCAGTGACCTTCACCTTTGTCTCCTCATCTTTAACTTCTCCTCTAGCCTCCTCCTTTGAAGGGTTTTTATCGTCCCCTGACTCTTCCTCCAGGTCTTCGAAAAGTGCTTTGGACTTGCTGTGTGGCGGCGGACTCTGAGTCCCCGAGAGCGCTGCGGCCAGGATGCGGGCGTCTGCGCCCATCTGGCTGGCCATGTGGTCCACACCTTTCTCCAGGAGCATCCCAGCACGGGTTTCGGCGCTGAAGCTGCAGCTACGCTCCAAGAAGGCTTTCTGCCGCTGATGCTGGGACGGTGGCGGGGCGTCCCCCACTGCCAGCGAGGCGTCGGGATCCGGCAGCGACACGCTATCCGTCTTACTGAGATTCCGGAACAGCTTCCCAGGTTCTATAGGGGGCAAACATTTTAAAATTGTGATAATTAAAATAACTTTATGGCTTCAAAGGTTGAAACAGTTTGTAAAACTGACTTACTGGTTTCCCTGCCACCATCAAAGCTTCCAGTGGAGAGCCTAACAATGCTGGGGACGGGTGAAGGGACATCAACAGGACTAAGGGGCTCTGCCACTGCGCTGTCCACTGAGCCTGCAATGTCGCCACCTGGAGGCAAAAACAAACACTGAGGGGTAATGCTGCGCTCCAGTTGAAGTCGGAACTGAGAAATTCTGGCATCCCAGTCAGAGAAAATCAACTCCAAAGTTAGATTCCTAAATGGAAAACTGGGAGCAAAAGCAACTACACCCAGTTACAGCTTGTAAGGTGGATTCCGCGTTTCAATATGGCCACTCCCCGAATCAACAGGAGTTAGTTTTGGTGGAAACATGTTAATTTTACAAGACACACATATGAATGTGTGTCTAAAATCAATGCTACATGTGGCAAAACAGTAACTGGGAAACTGTGTGGATCTTTTGTATTAAAGGTGAGGCAGGGAGAAGAACAAACTCCTGTTTAAAGACTCTGGAAAAATAAATATGTACTCCATGTTCTCTTTCCATACTTAATTCATACTTGAACATCAAAGTTAATTCAGGCTGAGAAAAGCAGCTTGTTTTACCATTAAGGGTCTTTTCATCAGAGTTTCTCTGGCCGGCTGAATGCTCTTCTGTAGGTGAAGGCTCTGCCAGCTCCTGGTGCAGCTCATCCTTAGAACCGTATCCTTGGTCAGACTGTCTTCCTGTTACAAAACACCAGGCTAGTATTTTCATGTTTTTTACGCATTTAGGGGTTGGACAGGTTTTTCTAATTTGCTTCAGGTTTCAGAGCTCAAGACCTTCATTTAGGTGACACTGTACCTGTGTTGCAGCCGTCTGCTGTGTCCTCGTTGTGCTCCTCGCCGTTCACTTCATTGGAGCTGTGAGCGCTTCCGTGGCTCAGATTATCAGCATCTGTGGCTCCGGACTCTTCTCCTGGTGCAGCTGGAGGACACAAAATAGGATACCAAAAATGTCACTTTTCCAGACTCAAATTTCTAGATTCCCCTCTTCCTCCAAGCATTCTGTCGAATATTTGTGTCTGCTTGAGTATGAACTTTACTTCCTGATCTTATTATCTGCATGTCCCACAATGATGAAAAACATGCTTTTACTGCATCCAAACTAACTTAGATCACCTTCATTTCTCCAAAGACTTCTAAAATAGCAGATGTAGTGCTTGTTTAGCTTAAGAGCAAAAGGCAGACTTCAATTTAGTTTTCTAGATGAGAAACAGGCAGCAAAATTATCACTTTTTTTAATGAGTGTTCACTCAGGAAGCATGAGAACCAATTAAACATAAACACAAAATGTTTATAGTTAATCCAGGTGTGATTTGGCAAATGAAAGTTAATGCATCTCCAAATTGATAAATCCAAGTGCAAACAATTGCATTCATGAAAGTTTAGACTTTTGACATTTAGAACAATGAAAAAAACGGAAAGAAAAAATCTGAAAAATCAAACTATAATCCATATTCAATTTTATTTTACTATGTATTCCCAGGCCTGAAAAATGATAGAAGCAGATTAAATTAGGATTACACCTAATGGTTCAGGTGAAAAAACTAATTTAAAATTGCGCCTTTAAAGATCGGTGATCGGTAAGAATACTGCAATCGGTGCATCACTGACTGCCATACTTTTCTACACTGTGGGAACTTTGAGTGCAGACAGGCTGGATGAGAGACGATTGTTTCTCACCTGTGGTCGTTATCGTGGGCGTCTTCTTCTTGGACGATGTGTGATTTTGGATTTGCTTGAACTGGGCCACTCCACGAACGATGTTACGCAGCTTGGTCCACATGAAGAGGCCGCTGCGGTTTCGACTCGGCCAGGGGCTTTCCAGGACGGCCTGAGGACGGAGAGACGAGGATGTTTTCATTTGTCTTGATGTATGAATGGTTCAGCAAAACAAGGAGAGATTTGCAAAACATATGAAGTGTTCTTCAGAAATAAAACCTTGTTATAGTATCCGTATGTGATGGCGTTCGGATGAACTCCGGCTTTTTTCATCTCTACCAGGACTCGCACAGCCATAACAGGGAGACCCCACACACCGCAGAGCTGCATCACCACTCTGTAGCACACCTAACACACAAACACAAAAAGTATCTACATCTAAAATATCTATCTAATTTTTACTATCAAAAAACATGAGAACGGATCAGTTACCTCGTCCAGAATCTCCACCTCAGTGGCCCTCATCTTCAGCAGCACGTTGTAGGCCTGCTGCATGGCTCGGCTCTTGGACTTGGCCAGTCGCACACCTGCAGGCAGGCAGATGAACCACATGCTGTAGCAGTGGCTGAACAGGCAGCGCGCCCACTGCGGCGGGTTGGAGTAGAAACGCTTCGCCAGCTTGTAGGCCAGCTTAATCTCCTGTTAAATAGGGATAAAAAGGCATTCTGAGTTTCAGCAGCCTAGAAGTGGTAAAAGCACTTTAGTGTCTGCTGTGCATGTACCTGCTTGGTTCTCTTAGCCAGCAGTGCAGGGCTGCTGGACAGACTGGCCCCCGCTGCTCTGGTGCTCAGCGCAGGACGCAACTCTCTGGGCCGGTCAAACAGACTCAGCTGCAGTCTGGGGAAACCTTTATATCTGGAAAATAAGAACATTAAAGTCACAAGGGAGGAGGGGAGAAAAGCCTCTTGAAGTAAAGTCTGGCGTGGGCTGGTTTCAAACTTCAAAAGTTACATTTTTTAAAGTCACTAAGCAGAATTCAGTGATTGTTTTTTCTATCAAATCCATAATTCTGTGGTGCCACTTTAGGAATATTTGCATGGAATTTTGCAATATTTTTTCCCCTCATTAAAATCCCGTCCAAAATCTAAAGATAGGAAAAAGAAAAAGAGATTAGGAAATATAACCAGCAGGCAGATCGGACACACAAACATTTTTATTCTCTAAAGAACTTAAGTTGCTTGATTTTGTGTTTCTCGTCATATTAACCAACTTGCAGAAGTAAAAGTAAGAAATACTGCCACCAGCAGGGGGCGTCAGTCACTCAAACCCAAACTTTTAGACTATCTTATCAATAAACTCACATTTATGCATTAGCGCAAAAACATGTAGGTATCTGTTGATTTCCCACAAAACACTGGAGGGACTGAATAAGATTTTCCGTCATACTGTTCCTACAAGTGATAGAGTGACTGAAGTGTTCTCTTGTTGTATGCAATATAGAGTAGCGATCCCCCTCCCCCACCTGCTGCTGCACACCGTCAGTCAGAAAGGAAAGGAAATTCTGAAAAGACTCGCTGGGGAAAATATCTTTTTGCAAAAATGGAGTCAGTCTTTACTTTGACAGAAACCAATCGATTAGTTCATGTCAACATTTTGGTCTTAAACTTTGGTTTTAGTAATGCTAGACTGTAAAGCTTACGTGTATTGAGGGGCGGGTTCAGATCCGTTGTCGGCCAGAGGCTCTGGAGGCATTACGAAAACCGTGTGCTCGCTCTTCTGAGACTCATCCAGCTCCAGCAGTTTGGTGTCCTCAGATGAATCTCCTTCAACCTGCAGCCCAAACAACAAGCAGATCAGAACCAAGAACTCTGAACGTTCAGTCCTTAAATATCAGAAAGATCTGCAGACACTTTTTTTTAATATTTTGCTTTCAATGCTTTTCAATGACCCAGATATTATCCGTTTGAAGTAATCATGAACTTTCTAAAGTCCACATTTGGACTTTAGCTGCCATCTAAGTAATTTCTAATCCATTTTTTCATAGAAGATACCGAATTATTAGCACAACAAAACTTTCTGCGCAGTATTGTCGTACAAAAGGCTTTTGCAATCACTAAAATGTGCATGTTTGATTGTAGTGAGGATTAAAGGATGAAGAGAAAATCAAGTCCAAGCCCCTTATTGTACACATTCACTGAAGAGGAAAATGTAGCATGCTTGTCTGATTTTATGTCAAACCAGTCTTCAAAAAAGAAAACCGGCTGCCGAAAGTGTGATTAAACATTACCTTGGTACTCTTGTCGTTGATTTTATCAAAGGGAAAAAGCTGCAAGAAGAGGAAAAATAACAAAGGCAAAAGAATGAATCAGAGGAAGCTCGATCTCGCCCCTTCCCCAAGCGTCCCAGTGTTATTTTGCCAATAAAGCGACGTCAAACAAAGGCCTCCTGGAAGGAAAGGGAAATACCAGCAGCTGGTTGTTACCTTCTCCACACAGTCATCGAAAAAGGCCAGGCCGGTGTCTTTGTCGCTGACGAAGGTGCATTCCTCGATAAAACGGATGAATATCTGGGTCTTTGTGAGCTGGGAGTAAAACTTCTGATGGGCGCGGTCTCTGCTTTTTAGGAAACCTGCAGGGAGACACAGGAGCTGGTTTCATGATTGCGTTTTGTTCTGAAATACAAAACAACTTCACTGAAATGTTGAGCAAACATCAGCAAACAAATAAAGGGGAGCATATTTGAAGAGACTGAAACAATTAAATTGGTTAATCATGATTAATTGATTATTGAGATAATTGTCAATTAATTTAGTAACCGAATAATCGTTAAGTGGAGTATACAGAGTCAAAAAAATGTGCTTGAAGAACATCATAGTCAGCATAAGACTGATATGACGCTGTCACAAATATGACATAACACCTGTAATGAACATGAAGGAGTCTTTCTGAATGTTTATGGCTGTGGTCATCAAGTGCCATCCGGTAAATAATGGCACCTTTAAGGCAAAGTTGGTTTAAAAGTTGCATTAAAAGTCCATTAAAAGTACAAATTTGGCATTAAACTGTATAAATTTACCAAATAATGCAAAGTTGGCACTTTTAATGGACTATTAATACAACTTTGCATTAAGAGTTTCGTTATTTACCAAATGTCACTTCTTGACAACAGTCATAAACATTCATAAAGACTCCTTCATGGTCATGACAGATGGTATGTCAGATTTATGACAGTGTCATATCAGTCATATGAACACCCCTTCAAATAAAGAGTTATCGCATAATCAGTTTCTAAATTAATCATTAAATGGCAGCCCTGAAGCAGACAAAAGAGGATTCTGTCCTTTGATCGATTAGTGGTTCGGGAAGAGAGAACCAACTGGGAACCATTTTCCCAGCAACGTCGATTAATAAACTCTTATGACACCTGATGGGGCCGGCTGCTGAAGGCCCTCTGCTTACCTTGCAGGTCGTAAAGGGAGTCCGCGGCCGTGGCCTTCTCAGAGGGCGCCTGGGTGATGGGTTTGAGGTAGGAGCGGTAGCCCTTCAGGATGGAGGCCATGAACCGCAGGAAGGCTTCCTGGATCTCCATCTCCAGGGACATCTTCTTCTTGTGCCACGTGAAGTCCGCGTCGATGGGGGTCAGGTCCAAAGCCGAGTCCTCGTGTGGAGTTTGGCGAACTGCCACTGAAAACCCAGAAAGAATCAGATGATGCAACACTTTTACTCGCTTTGATTCAATAGCTTTACTTGGCCTCTTTATGGTTGCTATAAAAAAAAACATATGAATACAACTAAAATTTCACTGTAATTCTGTTTTCCAACAACTGAAGCAGTGAAAAATGTAAATGAACAGCTTTATCAAGAAGAGGAGAATAATGTCCTCATTTATGAGAGAAACGTAATCAGGGGAGATGAAAACCAATTGGTAAAGTGCAGGTTGTTTTGCGGTGGCAGATAAATAAATATGATAAGCTACACATGGTACTATATCATAGTTAATTAAACTCTGTGTAGTAAATATGATTAATGGATTAGAATGAATTCACAATAGGATGTGAATTTGGCTCGGGATGTTAACATTATGAACTATGAACATACATTTATTCTGTTTTAACCTTTGATATGAACTTAGAAGCAGATGTTGTTAAGTTGCACAATAAGGGCCGTGTTATTATCCAGGTTAAACTAACTGACAGACCTCCAGAGGATAAGCAGGTTAAGTTTGACATCTGTGTCATGTTTTCAACTTCTACAATCTCTTCTGTTCTCATGTTGTTTATTTTGTAAATTTAGTGGCCGTTTCCATTGATTAAATAAAAATGTTTACTGATCTAGCACAACAAAAACATTAACATAACGTTAAATACTGTAATTGAAAATCATTGAATTCAACAATGGAGAAATTAAATGTTCTTCTAATTTAATTATCCAAGTATCTTCACAGAAATGGTGATACTGTGTTCAGGTGTAGCAGTCACTCTAGCAAAAAATATAAAGAGGCCTCTGACTGAAGACAACTGCTTTATGATAGTCTCATCACTGTCACGACATGGCAACAGCTCGTTATCTGAGAGGCAGGGATAATATTGCATAGTAAAGTTGATTCCATATGTAAAAACAATACATTGTTGGCATGGTTAACTATAATAAGTATTTGAAAGAGGGAAAAAAAGAAAGCAGGAATCTTTCCAGCTGCTAAGAATTCAAAACCAGAGGAAATAATTGTCCAAAATCACCTAAATATATAAAAGTTTACAGAACAAATTTAGAATAACAGAGCTACTCTAACATGCTGCCATGAGCAACAGCATTTATTTATTGCTATATTTCTTGGACACCGTTGTCTTAAAATACAACAAAAGTTATCAAGTTTTCAAAAGTTTCTTTTTGTCTTTGACCAGTTGGTAAATGATAGGTGCTGGGATGTCATTTGTACCTGTGACCAGCTGGTGGTGCAAGTTGCTCAGCGAGTTGATCAGACTCTTGCAGGGCTTCTTTGGGAGGTACTTCCAGTTGCTGTGTTTCTTTTCATCCGACCTGTGACATTAAATACCACAGAGTCAGCCAGCTAGAAGTAAGAGAAAAGCTCAACGAACATCTGAACGGTGCTCTCCCTTTGATTTTTTATACAGCAACAAAACAATTAAATATGAGCTAAAAACAAGAGCAAGTTGCATAAGAAGATTTTTCTTTTTTTTATTTTTAAAGAAAATTGAAATTGTTCCAAAGGAATCAAAGTGGCTAAACTCGTTGCTGCAGCCTCCTGCAAATAAAACAATCAGAGCTCCACATACAGATAGATGGTGTTGGTGTCCAGGTCCACACAGACAACATCTGGCGGGGGGTCGTACAGGTCAAAGTAGCGCGAGTCGACGCCCACAATGAAAGGACATGGCGCGTTGAGGACGCCTGCCAGAGACAGGGGGCACAGCGGGATGTAGGGGCACTGCCACTGGAAGGGGAAGATCATCTAAAGAGATAAAACACAGGATTTATGAAATCAGACAGCTTTGAAATGTGTTTTTAAACACTATGGTAGAGTGTAAATTTTGTAACATCACTGATTTCCAAACACAACTGGATCAGCATCTTCTTTTAGCAGCGATATTTTTTTAGGTTTGCTTTGATGAAACTGGTTTAAAGCAACAGGTGGGTTTTTGGAGATTGTGACAGTAGTGAGTGTTTTATGTGACGACACACCGTCCTGTCCTGGAACTAGATGGGGGGGAAAAACAACTAACAGGATAAAGGTCAAAGAGCTAAACTGCTACCTGAACATCAACATGTCATTTTATTGTTAAATTAGCTGTATTACTGTTAAAATGGACAAGAATTAAATCGATTAGCTTAAAAAAATGATTGCAGTCTAACATTCGAATAAGTCACAGTTTAAATAGCACCTCTATCTAAGTACTATTTTTTTTATGTGAAAAACATGCAATGAGGTCAACTTGTGTGGAAGCTAAAACACTTTCACAAATGCAGACAAACATGTTCAATGTTTAACTTGCTTGTGAAAAATCAGAATTATTTGAAAGAAAAAGCAACAAAAGGCTACATGTGATTTTTTACAAGGATATCAGCTCAAATTACATATTCCCTTCTCTTAAAAATGCTGGAAACAGCAAAACCGTATGTTCAGTATAAACCATTAAATGTAACTGGCAGGATGCTAAAGCTAACAGCGAGTGGTGCTGCCATGGTGATGATGGAAAGCAGGAGGAAAGTGAGCTAAAAGTGATTTAATTGCAGCTGGTATTGTAACTTTAATATTGAACAATAACTTCAGAGCAGGAGATTTTTCTTATAATGAGCAATCCCTACTAGAGATCCAGAATATTCTTGAATTTGAGCAGCAGCTATTAAAAAAATGTTTTTTCCACTTATTTTTTGAAAACAAAATGTGTTGTTATGCTCCTTAAAACAATATTGAGGTTCAAAATTACCCAAATAAAACTAGAAAACACATCTGTTGATAAAAACTGGTCTCTGAAGTTATGATATACTAATCTTGTGACCATTTTACCCAATAGAATGTGTTCTTTGTTAAGTTCTTCCTTTTTTGTGAATGTAGGAATCACTCCTTTACTTTGACATCACTACTCTGTTTACCCTAATGTTAAAAACATTTTTACTAGTACGCCATCAATATGTAACGGTTACTAACATAATTTAACTTGAACACTTTAAAGTGTTATCTTGTCTACTGTTTCGCGAAACACAAACGTGACATTTTTAATACGCTTTAACCTACATTAGGAAGGTTAAGATGTTGTCATATTGTAATTAATCATATTTTTTTCTCTTAATTATAAAAGCTAAAAACAGAGCACATTTCTTTTAACCATGACGAATATACAGTAGCACTATAAAATAGTCATGTCGATGCTTAAAGTGGAAACAAGATGAGCATAACTCATGTAGTTCAATTCAAGCAAACTGATGCATCAACAACATGTCAGACACATCAGTTTAGTTTTACACTTAAATTTTCTTGAGCTAAATTTCTAATTTTTTCCTCTTGATCTTTTATAAAAAAAATAAATAAAAATAAATAAACAATATGGCAGAGTACTCACAGCTACCACAGCCTCAGCCACTCCGGTGAGCACGGCGGGCCTCAGCGAGTGCAGCAGAATCTTGCTCTCCAGCAGGACAAAGTGCAGCAGCGTGGCGCAGTTTTCTGCACCCAGATTCATCAGCAGAGTGCCGTAATCTGCCCCACTAATGGAGAAAAAAAGAGAGGCCGAGAAAAGAAAAACAAAATAAACAGAAAAGGATGTAAAATATGGAAAGGTGCAGGCAATAATCATACATTTAGTCTGACATACAGCCTGCAACTGAATGAACATTTTGGATTTTTACTCTACTGTAAATTAAATTCATCAATCCAAGAATCCTGCTGTGCTGTCCACCGCAAGAGTCCCTTCACTGGTAATACTGGTCTTATGCTTTTCTCCTGCCAGTTTTTCTGTGAGTGCATACATGTGTCGTACCTGAGGGGTAAGGGAGTACACACGGGCTGAGACAGTATCAAAGTGTCATGTGCTGAGAGCTGCAAAAGAGAAAATGTCAGTATTAGAAAAGTATAGAAATAACGTCAAAATCGCATTTGTGTAGCACAGGTGGCGTGGAGGTAGAGTTGGCACCCCATATACGGAGGCCATTTCCTGTCTGAAAGCAACAAAGGCCACTAGTGCCACAATAGAAAAACTAAAAAAAAACTCGTCTTTGCATTTGGGATCAAAGAAATTAATATTATTGATATACATTTCATTTGAAAACAGAAAGTATTCCATTTGTAGGAATACGATTTGTTCAGCTTTGAAAACAACATATTGCAACACATAACAAAAGAAAATCACTACAATAATAACATTGCTGAAAATGAAAATAAGTGAGTCAAAAATGTGTAAATCAAATAGATAAGAACAGGTTTTTCTAAAGATTCAGTGGTGGGGAAAAAAGAAACTGTGTGGTGACTAGAATTGAATGTTTTTTCAATACTTCAATCAAAAACTAACAATTAGATTTTATTCCCTAATCTGTCAACATTCCATACATCAGGTCACACTGACAACCCTCTTCAGTGTGGACGTAGTTACTGGAGGAAGAACGTTCACAGTCAGCCATTTTTACCATTAATGACATGTTTAAATTAAATTACTGAAGTTACTGAAGCAGTTAGACAGGAAGCTGCTGCAGGGGTACGTCTGCTATTAATAAGAGCTGATACTTTTAGCTTCAGATAACAGGAAGTGTAATGAATTACAGTAAAGTTGGTCCACTTCCTGCTCTTGAAGAGTCCAAACCAATCTACCATGCAACATGCTAAATAGAGATGGACTCATTATGCAGTTATCTTGCTGCAGAAGCTAAATGTATTTTTGCTGCATCACTTCTGCAGTCATGTTTTTGGTTTTAAATCATGTTTACTGCAGAGCTGTGTGACACACTGCTCTCACTCACACAGTGTGACATCTCCTCAGGTTCTAATATAAATAATTGTTGAACATTTTCAGCAGAAAGATCACTCAAAGTAATGAATGGATGATTTAACAGTCTAAAGCAGGGCTGCCCCTGTCCAGTTCAGCTACTATCCTGAAACTTTTAGTTGCATCACTGCTGAACATGCTTCCAAAAGGTGCAAGATAGTAGCTCTAGGCCACTGAAAAGAATCACAGTAAAAGTAAATCAGAGATTTTCTCAAAGATTAAGTTGAACACAGCTGATTTAGTCTTGAACATAATCACATATTTAGTTTGTAGACATACAGACTAAATGTGTGTTGTCTTGCAAGCAAAACACCAATTTTAACAGATTAGATTTCAGGTGTGCAAAAATAATAATAAAGGGTTAGCTGTAATCCATGTACTGTTGTAATTCTTTTTATTATTTTCTTTTCCTATAAGCTGGAGGACTTTCACCGGTCCATAGAGAGAGATGGGTCAGTAACTTTGTTCTTGAGAAATAAGAGTTTTGTTTGAGCATGACATTTTAGGACAGTTATATTTTCCATTTATTCAGAAAATAGTAAAACATCTGTTCTGAAGGAGAGGAAATCAGGATAGGCACATCAGTCTGATTTGAATTTCCAGTGCCTCTCTGCTGAAGAGCTCCACAAATATAACCTCAGGTAGAAGTGGAAAGGGGCAAATACTCCTCTGGATTTCATTCTTAAACTTTGTGATCCAGGTAAGAAAACGTGTCTGAAGGTCAACAGCTTTGGCTTTTAAAGGGCAACCTTGTTTCTTTTTCAGTTATTCTTTGATGACTTGTTTATGATTGAAATCAATGCAAGGAAGTGTCTCACCTGGACAAGGATTCTGGGCCTTTGAGGGGAAGGAAATGACACATTGTGCATGAAGTGCGAGATGTGCCTATGGAGGAAAACATGGAGACGATAAAAAAAATAAATAAATAACTCTGCTTTGATGTGACTAACGACGCCTAAATAACGACCAACAGGACTCCTACTTTTCAATGGGCAGTGGATGTGGGCCTGAGACCGAGAGCTTGTAGATAAACATCAGGAACTTGCGGAACGATTCGAAGAAGGGCCAGCGGGACAGCAGACAGATGCATTTGTTGGTGTTTACGGAGCGGTTGGGGATCATCTTCTTCTCTACAGCGGTGAGCAGACCCAGCTGGATATTCTGCTTCTCGCTCAGAAGATCAACAGAGTACGGTTCGTAGAACTGGATGGCTGATCCGTAAACCTGCCACAGCAGAAGGGACAAATTATCAACAAAATGTGGGGATTTTCTCTTTTGGCATTCTTCATTTCTGCGTGTTAATCTGCACCACCTTTTCACCAGAAGAGATGGTTAGGACAAACGTAGAGAAGACCGGCAGAGGGTCGCGGGTGTTCGGCGCCCAGCATTCGATCTTGGAACCCATTGGCAAACAGAAAAGAGGTACAGACTCCGACAGAGGAAAAGATTCATAGTCCTCTTCAGGGTAACGAAAGATTAAACCTGCAAAAGAAAAAAATACTTGCAATCCTATGATGCAATAACATCATGAAGTAGAACAGCATTGGACAGGGTTCCTCATTCCCTTACAAGATCCAAAAGTACTTCAAGAAAAGAGAAAACAACATCTTAACGCTCAAATGTCTTTACTGTGAGTCATCAAAACAACTATTCTGGATTGATTTCAGGAAATGACTATTGACTTCAACTTCAGTGCTGGGTGAGATGCCATTATGACAAGACACAAACCTTCCTGTGCTAGCATGCAAACACGCAGACAGACCTGCAGGCACTGAGATTAAGGGCGTGGAGGGAAGTGCAGTTGTCTTGAGTAGAATAAACAGCTCCTTCACAGGAAGACAGCCGGCACAGAAAGATAAAGCCGGGCTGCACGGGTGTCTTTGTGTCAACGTTCTTTTATACGTGTGTCGCACAATATAACGTTCCAAAGGGCAAGTTGTTCAGGAAGCGTTCAGTCAGTGAAAATGTCACGAGGGTGAAAACAACAGTGCGAGCTGTAATGAGGAGTTGTGAGAGATAAACAGTGAAAGTGCTGCTCGCTGGAGCTTTGACACAAAAACATCAGGGCGGTTTAATACAACAGAAAAAGCTGCTCCCTTTAACACTAAACCACATTTATTTAATCACCAAATGTATGTGCATTGCAAAAAGTAGGATGTATTACAACAAATTTATTTTTGAAAAAATATATTGTTTTCTTTGAGATTGTTTTCTTTATTTTGTTTATTTTTTATTAAATTCCCCAAAATTAGGTGTTTAAGGATACATTCACACAGCAAGATCTCGCTTTCAATTTTTTGCTGAAATGCGCTTATTTTTTGTACAATAGTTGGTACTTTTAATCAGACTTCTTTGTGAACGGCTTAACACCCCAAAGTGACCTGCATGGACAGAAGAAGAACGTAGACGTCACACAGAAGCACAGTTTGCGGATGTAATAATAGTCGCCGCAGACTGTGGATCAATTCTGAAGTAGAGCAGTGAGTGCCAATAATGTCGTAAAGATCATAAGACAAAGAAAGCTAATAAAAAGAATCGCAGCTAATAGCAACAACATTTTGTGATGCATTGAGTCAAATCCAGGAGGGTAGGATTATGATGTGAGGAGCTTCACTGACACAGACTATAATCCTCAGCCATCGTTTGCATCCGAATTCACTGCGTCTGGCTTATTCTGGTGCTGAATTCTGATGCATGTCTCATGTCAATGCTGAAAAAGTCAGGTTAAATGCAACAAGACCGTTGAGACTTGAGACACTTGGCGGCACAAATCTGATTTTCTTGAGGTGAAAAGGTCAGAATTGCTGCTGTGAAAAAAGGAGAATATGGGCTGCATTTGCCTTCTGTGGGAACATCTATTGAGAGTTAGTTTAATAAGAATTTTTCCAGGTTTGAATAATTACAAATGTCACACTTTACCGAACTCCAAAGCAACCTTATGATCACTACAAGGCACTAACTCCTGCAGGCATATTGGCTCAAACTAAATTTGAGAAATCACAATTACTCACCTGCTTTGTAACTTATAGAGTTGGACGCCGATACCGATTTCTTGTAACACAGGAACACATTGGAACCCCACTGAAAGAATTTAAAACAGAGTTTCCTCCATCAATTCATTTGAGACTTTATTAGCAACGGTTGGCTCAGGAGAAGGTTTGTGACCCACCATGCCACAGTTCAGGTTCCTGTCCACTTTGCAGAAGGTGTGTGGCGGTGTCTCGCCCTTGCTGGTGATGATCACGCAGATGTCCGTCACTGCCAGGGAATTCTGAGGCTGGACCGGAGGGGCTCGGCGCAAAGTGACGAAGATGCGCTGCGAGTTGGCGGAGCTGTTGTTGACGTTGGCGCAGCGTCCGTACGGCGTGGCCTGGATGACCTCGCAGCCCTGGATCAGACGGTCCTTGCCTTCATACAGCACTCTGTAGTAATCAAAATCAGAAAGATGCTTGTGAGTAAGAGGAACAGGCAGTAAACAGTGCTGACCACCACACCACTGACAAACAGGTATTGTGGTTTTTATAAAAAGCAGAGGCAATTTCACACAGTGTGTGCAAAACTAAGTAAGTAAAAAAATAAGAAAAATAGACTAAACTTGATATTTAGCATCTTTACGTGCCAATTAATGTAATTAGTTCAGCTATCACTGCTTTCCTTACTCCAAGACTTGCAAAAAGCTGCAAAATTCCCAAATCCAGGATGCTCCATGTCAGGAGTTGAAGCTCAAAAGGATATAGTAATGTAACCTATTCAAATCAGCGGTAGGAACCGCCACTGATTAAAACGGCGCCAACCATAAAGCACTAATCATAAATATTAGTCCCAATAACACTAAACCACCATATTATCATGGTATTTAGTTGACGCTAATGCTAAAGCACTACATTCAATCATATTTACACCATCAATGTTAGAAAATGTCTGACAACATAGCATATCTATGCATTGTGGGTACAGAAAACATATAATTTCCTGGTGGAATATGTGAGCTGCTGCGTAAACAGTCAAAATGAGAGCCTGAAAATAAACGTCTAGATACTTGATAAGCAAGTATAGATAACAGTCGATAAGCAAAAATCGACAGCTATGAATCCTTCAACAGATGCCGAATTTTCTTCAACTGAAAGTTGAACAAAAATAGCCAAGAAAATGAGCAGTTTTCAACACGGAAGAGTATTTCAGTTTCAGGTGACAAGTGTTCTGGTCAGCATATTAAATCTCTTTGTCAGTAAATTAGCTTTTCCTGACTCCGTGATTCAAGACATTTTTCCACTGACTCATTCAAGCGGGACAGTTAATAGATCCTTACATCCTGCTCATAACAAAACAAAAACTTTAACACCTCCAGCCCAAATATTGTGCATCTCATTGCGTTAATCCATCTTACATGCAGTCAACAAAGCAACCAGAGCCCCACTGTGTTAGATATTTTACATGACTAGAGGGCTTCTATAGCAGCATGCTTTCCATCTGGACAATGCCATGTGGGAGGCCAAAAGATCCTACAGCATCCCTCTTACACCAAGACTAAAACACACTTTTTTTGTCATCGTAAGCCGGCATGAAAGCCAGCCTTGGCAGATATAAAGGTACTGAAATACCCCATTCATCCTGAAAAGAGTGCAGGACAAACCTAAAGAGGCCAGGAAGGAACAGTTGCCAACAAATTCTCATTTAGGCAACAAAAATGTGCTTCTAATGGGCACGGCAGAACGGGATGCTCCAGAGCCCCGGGGCTGGGAACGCTTCCCTCAAAGCAGAGGTAGCAGACGGAGGAATAAATGATTCACCGTCTGCAAAATTTAAACCAACTCTTTTAAGGAAGAACTAGACGGTTTGACAATTGTCAACTATAAAGTCTATAAAACGTAAATTAAAGCAATGAAAAGAATTAGTTTTTGACTATATGCTGCTTCCTCCCCCTGAGTACTCAAATTTTCCTCCCATTTTTCTCTGCCCAGCATTTTCTCTTTGAGGTACAAAACCTTACTGTTTGAGTGAATTATGTCTGGTACCACTGAGAGGGCCACAAATTACACTGTAGTTTGTTATTCTTTTAAATTTAAAATGTTCAGAGAAAAAAAGTTATTGTTTCCAAAAAGAAGTGCAAACTATCACTACTGCAGTTTCAGAGATTAGGCAAATTCATCCCTCAGTTAATTCAACTGAGAGAAATGAGATTGCAAACACCTTCTTAACTGTCAAGTGTCTGTCGTAGCACATTTGAAATAAACATAAAGGGCAACGTTCGGTTGCAAGTAAATAAACTTAAAGATGCTTTTTTAAACAACATAAACTAACCAATAATTCTGTTACAGTGCTTATATTTTACAACATATGTAGAGTAAAATCCAGCCCCATAAAACTCACACACTTTAGGGATCTCAACAAAACAGACAATTGTTACTCAGACCACAGAGTTCTAGTTGCAATTACAACTCAAGGTTCAAGAGCAAAAATTTGTATTTCACAGTGGTGAACACATTTACCCTGATCTGCTAATAGCAGAGCTAATTTTTCATTTAGCACGTTAGTATTTTTGCTAACTTTGAAAAGATTTCGCACACTTAGCTTCTCCTAAATTAAGGGCTTTAGCATTAGCTTCCACTAAATACCTTGTTGGTGTACGGACTGTGTTAGTGGAACTAATGTTTATGATTAGTGCTCAAATAACGTTTAGTTAGCGGTGCCCACCACTGGCAATTCACAAAGCTTACAAACTGAAAGTGGCTTAAAACACATAAATAATAAATCAGTGAGATTTTTTCTTCAGGCCTAAAATTTAAATAATTTTTAAAACAAGCTTAAATTCAGTTAATTCACATTCCTTGAGAGTCGACATTGTTTTATTTTATATCCCAAAAGCTGCAAAGCACACTAACATTTCCAGATAATCCCTAAAATATGGCTTTGATGAGAGTGGCTACCACTGAACACAAGTATCTACACTTCCTTTAAGTGATATTTTGGTTAGACTGTTTTATTTATGCACTCAGTTGTAAGCTCAGTGATATTCCATGAGTGAACAGGGTTTAAAATGTTATATTTGCAACCAAAACTGCTGCTTTCACCTGCAGTGTTATTTAAAAACAACAAAATAGCTATGCAGTTGCTTAATTTGGGAAGTTACTGAAAAGCAAAGACAGACAAAAAATTGTTGACACCCTCCGGGTTTCCCTGGAAAAGGCAGGGAAACCACAGTATGGTAACTACAGTGTGGTAGACTACTCTACTTCCTGAAAAAGTTTTCCACTGAAAAAAAAAAAAAGAAAAATCACCTTTATTAAATCAGTCACAAGAAGTCGGAAATGTCAGAATGACTGAACACCATGACACTTCTCAAAACTGGAAACTCTAGTTTTTGTTAGTGGGACAAACAAAACCTAAGGTGTGGAGAACTTGGATGCCTCCCTCAGGCTGCTGTATTGTCGTTCTGAATGAAGCCCATTGACATACATGTACCGTTCATTCACACCAGTAAGATGCTGAGATTGATACGGTATTTATGATTGAAAAGGTAGAATAAATGTTTTCTCCTTTGTAAGAGGAAATCTATATTTACTCAGGTGATGAGGTTGAACATAAAGTCCCCTTTAAAAAGGCCGATGAATAGGGAGATGGAGGTGTGGCTGCGAAAGAAAAACCTTTGATGAAATCGGAAGGAAATATTAATCTAATCACAACACTTTCACCTGCAGCTGAAAAAAAAACTGCTCTTCTGAATGTGATCTATGTTTCATTGCCAATCTTCCCCCACAATATAAAACTCATGACTCACTTTGATTTTTTTTCTAAAACAGAAAAAAAACAAAATAAGATATTTCAAACTGAAAAAACAACTCCAAACACTGTTGTGTGAACAGATAATGGACTGTCAAACAACCTCCAAATTTTAGTGTTTATTTGTAAAAAGACACTTAGGAATTCTGTACATTTCCCTATAGTGATTGCCGAAGTGTTCGAACCCCTGCAGTTTTTCACATAATGTCATGTTACAACAACAAAACTGCGTGTATTCTGGGGTGTTTTTTATGTGACGGCCTCACACAAAATAACACAAAATTATGCTACTTTATGTGGATGCAGGGCGGATACTTTGTAAAACCACATTTCAAGTGTTTCAGGATTTTGTTTACACATCAATTTGGGTCCTTTGTTCTTTGGAGTCAGTTGGACGGATGGAGAGTCTCTGTGAAGCTTAATTTTTCCAAATCTTGCTGCATATTTTCAGATGGATTTAGATCTGGACTTTGGTTGGGCCATTCTGATACAAATACACTTTGATCTAAACCAGGGGTCTACAACTGCAGTCTATGCTTCTGTCCCAGTAATTTTTCTCCATGCTGGGTTTCCTTTGCAGGAACAAGAGTCAAATCTCAATAAATGAAATTCATGGTTGTAACATGAGAATGTGAAAAAAAAAGATAGCAAGGTATGAATCCTTATGATTGACACTGTACATATATGAACTTTCTAGAACCTTCCAACACATTTCTGACTCACCCTATGTCAATGAGCGGCGGTTTCCCCCGAACCCTTTTGTAGCACAGGAAGAGCTCTGGACTCTTGAGGCTGCCATGGTTGAGGTTGGCCGGCTGGCCACTGTAGGTGGTCTCGATGCAGGTGAAGCCCTCCGGGGCAGTTTCACCGGCGGACCTGTTAATGACAGCCAGGTCGGTGATGGGCGCCTTTGGCCCGCCGGACTTGGTTTCCGACAGGTCCTGCTCCAGGGGCGTGGACTTGTCAGTCAGGCCCGCCACCACAAAGTAGTCGGTCACACGGTGACCCTTGTCCTCGATCATGGCTGGGCGTACCTGAGGATTGAGAATCAGAAAATGAATTGGGTGGGGCAATTAACAAAGCAATATTTTGTCTTTCTAATGAAATAAAACCTCCTCTGCTACAATCTCAGGAAATATTTGAAAATGTATTTTACATCCTAATCTGGGTAAAGCTGCTTGCGTATCACACTGCAGTCCATTCATCGCCAAATACACCTACACCTAGAATATTTGACTCAAAGGTATAGAGGGATTGTTTGTTTGTAAACAACGAATGCACGCAACTTGACTACAGCAAGATATACAAGATATATTTTGCTTGCAAAGGACAAATAAAATATAATAATTTTATCCTATTTTGGTCACAATTTGCAGGAAAATGAAGACATAGCGCCATCCATCAAGGCAGGCAATAAACTAAGCCTTCAGAAATTAAAAATGCAGCGGGTTGAATGGAAGGTGGTGCGACGTACAGAGGCGCTGTGCTAAAAACAAAACTTCTGATAGCTGCAGATGCCTCAAAGCTGCATGGTATAGTTGCGTCGTTCGAAGAGAGGTGATCTGCAATGGCGGCAAGTTGTCAATTATTTTATTAGTCTAATTGTAAATAGTTTAAATAGTTAGAATAATGTACTTTTGGTCTACGTTCTGAAGGAGACATTCGCAGTAAAGTGGCTGCTGACGTGAAACTTAAAAAGCAATGTGCTCAAACCTCAGACAGATGCAAACACACAAGGATAAATATTGTGGCTAAGGCAATAAAAGGATCCCTTAAAACTTTAGCACCACAACAAAGTAAACAAACCAGAACAACAAAAGCAGTGGCAAAGAAACTGGATCTCCACAAACACTCTTGTCACTATATATCACAGAGCCACTCCACACACCAGGAGAGTTAAAGCTTTGGTGGCAGCAGAGAGTCAAGGAAGAGTCATCGAACTGGGAAGAATGCTAAGAAACTTCACTTAGACTTTAAATCACAGGACGTAAAGCAGCTAAAATATGTTATTCAATGTGGCTTGAACAACTGGAAACCACAAAAATATGTTTGTTTTCAAGCTGCAACATTCCTCAAGCCCGCAGTGAATATTTTACTACTACTATAGGAAGTTCCTTGTTCTTAATTAAAACTGATGAGCAATGAGACAAAGCTTCCCCAGCAGTCATGACTCATGGATCAGTTACACAGTTTCCGTCTGAAAAGCAGCATGTTTCAACGAGTTACTTAAATATGAGAGTACATATTTCTATGGCACATAGCACACAGGGAAATATAACATTTATATTGTTGGCATCAAGTTATAAGTACATACTGGTCGCAGTGTTGAAAGAGAAAACCATGATGCCAGTCAATTTTGGAACATTTTAACCAAACATACTTGAACTAATTCATCCTAACAGGTGAGAATTGGGACAACTTAATGTAGTGTTTTAAAAGTTAAATTAGGCTGGAATTATTTAAAATTAATTGGGTTGAAAAGCGATTAAATCCAATCCAATCAAGGTCTAGTATTGAAGGAAACCATTCAACTTACACAAAAAGCTGAAGCTATTCAATATAAAAAGTATAACAAAATGGGTCAGTTTCTGGCTTTAAGGTACAAATATTTTTAAACAGTTAATGTTTCAAAATTACAAAAAATATTGTTAATACTGTTTAAAATCCTTTAATGAGACTTCACAGAAAATGCTGCAGCAACTGGAAATTTCTCCAGCTGTAAGGAGTGTAGAGTAACTACGTTCGTCATATTCTGTAACTAAAACATTACACAGTACTTATATTTACTTAGCAATCCGAAGCAGTCCATGAACATCTAAACAGATTTGTGGCTTCAGCTGAAAAAGCAGCAGGTGATGGTAATAAATGCCAGTGACCACCTGATAATAAACAGGTTTGATGGCCTGGAGAACAGCTACCCAATTTACAGTAATTAGACATACAACACAGGCTAATTTACCTTGCATATATTAACATCCATTTATAATTTTGTTTGTCTATGTTGATATGAAAACAAGTTTAAACAATAAAATCTGTTGTATTTTCGAAAACGACAATAAAGTGGTTCGTCTTAAAAGAGCGCCGCTATTACTTTCTCTTTATTAAAATTAAATACTTCCCATCCAATCATTACATTTATTTAAAACTGCTGACCACTTATTTATAGCCGTTTCTAATTTCTAACAGTTTCTACATCTCCTTTTTGTAAGTGTTACCGGCAATTCTTCATATCGATGAGACTCATTAGAGGCATAAATGTGCATTTCTGCACACTAAATGTGAATTTTCCCACTCTTGATGCACCATGCACGGAGGACTCAGTGAAGATGGATGTGCAAATTATACCTGATAATATCAGTCAGTACTACAGGATGACAAACTGTTTCTTGTTGCACTAAGAAGCCAAATGTGATCAGATAAGAAATGCAACACATTGAAAAATTTAATTGCATGCCATATAGAACAACACGAGTATGACACTTTTATTGTACCACCAGTCCTTCACAGAGCAACACAGAGAACACCCACAACTAGGCGAAATTTGGTGAGACCAGTTGGCCTAACACTGAGTATACCTTAATATAAATGATTATGCACAGTGGAAACTGTCTTTGCATTACCACAAAAGCTAACATCACCACTCTTGGGTGTTCAACCAATCAGCTCAGAGAAAAATAAATGGCGCTACTGGATCGGCTGCTTTGCAAATGCCAGCCAATAAATAGCGTGTTAGGTTATACTTTAGCTTCCCAAACTGGATTTTTCCTTGAATATTTTATTTATACTCTGTGTAAAATAAGTAAATATGCAAATTTTCCCCAAATAAGTTAGAGTTGCGCTCCCCCGAAAAAATCTGTACCGTAAATATTGAACTACGACTAGGAGATGGTCAACAATAACAATGTCAGATACTGACATCGGCCCAAATTTTGATAACTGTTATCAGAAATGAACTGCTAAGTGTATACTGAATATCTATAATGACTTCTGCCCAAAGTCTTTGGCCATAAATAAAAAAAAATGGTAGCAGTTTAAGCTTACTGCCGAATCAGCAACAGTGCATATTAAACAGCCAAGATAGTGTCAAAAAGATAGAAACTAATCAGTTAAACTTCTTTAATTCCAAGAGCTGTCTCTCTCCCCATTTTTAGATCATTTGCAACGAAATCGTTTTGAAACCATGATAAACAGAGAATGACATATGAAAAAAAAAACAATGCACAGACTAAAAAAACATTACAACTGTACTTTAAATCGAAAAAGAGAAGCCAGTGAAACTAGCGAAAGCCGGCAAGAGAAAAGAGAAAAAGTCAAAACGGTTCTACAGAAATAAGTCTACCAAAAAGCCAGCACTTCATTTTCAAAGAGCTTTCAGAACCACCACAGGAAGTTCATTTTTCCAGCAGTGAGTCAGCTGTGGCAGAAGGACAAAAAAAGAAAGCCATTTGGATGGCCACTGCAAGCTCAACACCACAGGCTGCACAATCAGAAAACGGTGACATTTGGAAAGGTGACGAAGTTGAAGAAAAATAAATAAATAAGTAATACAGAAGTCATGAGTAATTGCTAAAGTTGTCTCTAAGCTGGAGACGGGAATGCAGAGGAGGCTCCACTGGCTGATGTTGAGTTTTACTAACTTTGTGTACAATTACTTAAATTTATGCTTCTTTCCTTCGGTCTAGTCTTGGCCACTTGCATATATGCACTTGTCAAATAGATTCAATTGAAGTTGGCTTCATTTTCCCCCCAGCAATTACAGTCGTTAGCCAGAAATAAGCACCTGTTTCTTTCTAAGTCAAAGAAACTCTTAAGAGTGCAATAGATAGATGTATAACAGTGTCATAAAAAGTAAACAAAAACTCCAAATAGCTCCGCTGAAAGTGCAATAGATCACCAGATTCCTTTCACTCAAATTTGATCAAGTTGAATGGAAATCTATTGTTTAGCAGGCATCCTGTCATCCTCTTCTGGGTGCTCCTTCTAATTGACTCCAGATGTTCTTTTCCACGACACAATAAAGAACCCTCTTAGCGACATGCCTCCCACTAATTCTGACTGGCTCCAGCTTTCATTTAGATCGTGATGCACAACTGCAGCTTCGGAGCAAAGACTTGCTGCTCTGAAGAGATGTACTGAATCATATCCATGGTAACAGCTCACCGGTCAAACCCCTATTCAAAAGGAAGCTGCTTGTTAGACCCGTGGTTTTCTCTGAGAAAAAATAAAATAAAATAAAATGGAAGTCCTGTTTAACATCCTTTGACAAATGCTGGATAATTTGTGTAATACTGATCATTTAGGCAGTGAGTGTCTGATCTTCTTTTGTATGTGGGAGAATAAAAAAGTCATGCAGTCAAACAGGAACGGACAGCTAAGTCTAGACACCTGTTACTTGTTGCCTGCAGTTCAGATTTGAATATAGCTGACTCTGATATTCTCATCTGATTCTGAACTACGACTGGCACTGAAAACGTTTTTTTAAAGCTTCAAATAGTCATTCCTGTTTACAGATTTAACCTCTGAACTGGACAATTTTCAGCTCGACTCACCCCAATCAATGATTGACCAATCGGAAACTCAAAGGGGTTATCTTTTTAGAAATTGGTCAAATGTACCACAATAAGTCAGACTGGAAACACCACTGTTTGGTGTTGAAGTTTTTCTTGTTTCCATTGTAAAAGCAGCTCATACAACCAACCGGTACCACACTATTCCTAGGCCCCCTTCAGTTGTAGGTCTGTAGGACGATGGTACAGTAGGTACAGGTTAGGCTGGAGCTAGTGGCACCACACAACACAGTCCATTGACCAGGCTACAGAAAAAACATCAGCCTACAACATAGTGATTCAGATTTGTCGTCGCTGTAGCCTGGCGCCGCATTAGGCGCTTGGGTTTAACATCTCCTTGATCAACCAATCCTCTGTGGCAACAAGGCATAATAACCAACAATTACTTAACTACTGCTGATAATCTTTGCATAGCCAATGACAAGCTATGCAAAGAAATGTGTTGCACCGCAGAATATATTTCATCTGAAGGAGCACAGAGTGTGAAACCAACCAAGGCTGATGCTTTATTTCAGAAATAAAAGGACATTTCTGAATGCCCGTCTGAACGTCATTTAACGCTTTACTTGACATCAGGAGCTTTATCATCCCTGCTGTATGGCTGGGCATTATGCACAAAGAACGGCATCTTTTCAGAGCTTTATGTTTTCTAATAATAATGTTACACCGAATTCTAGACTTGTCGGGAGTATGCACAACCAACATATTGACAGCACTTTTGTTGAGGAAACAAGGTATAGGTTTTTTTTATATGACTAAACAAAAATAAGGAAATATAACCAACACGGTGTTTAATTAATGTCAAGTAGGAAATGTATTCAACATGGAGTATAGGAACGAGACAATCTGTCCATTTTGAGCACCAACATAAATGACATTTCACTTCCACTGCAACGGTAATGTTAATATATATGAAAAAAAAAACATCAGGACTGTGAGTCATCCAGTTCTCTGAAAGCCTGAACACAGCTGACCACAAAGAATCACAGCAGGGGAACAAAGTACATTTAGCAGGAGAAAAAAAAACACACACACACTTTACTAGGCAACAGACAATTCTGTTAGAGCTTGAAGTCTGAAAAACAACTAATAAAAAACTAATAAAACAGAACATACTTAACAAGAGGACATTAAGAAAACCACACAAACCTCTCTTATGCAGGATTTTAATTATATAACCAGATCCACTTGATTTATTTGTGCAATTAAGCTCATATTGACTGAAAAAAAACAAATAATTAAATGTCAACAACTAACGAAACTTTTCATAACACACACAGCTGATGTTTTTGCCTCATCTTAGTTCTACACAATAACAGACCAAACTGCAGGTGTGTGTGCCATCAGTGTATAGAACAGCCTCATGCCGACTCTTAAATAGGGTGGAGGATCTGTGATGCAGTGGGCCTGTTTGTTTTCCAAATATCTTGAGAACCTGGCAAAGAATCAGAAACTACTTAAAATGCCAGGATGATGCAAATAAAAAAAATAAAAAAATTAAAAAAATCAAGTGGCCTCTGGCAGAAGTATAGGTGATCATTGGGTCTTTCAGCAGAATTATGATCAAAAACATGCATTTTTTTCCTTTCACTGAATAGATTAAATTAAATTAAAAGTTGGATTTTAGGACTAAATATCCAGTCTGGTCTGGGAACCCCTTGGAATCTCCCCAGAACGAGCTGGACGATGTCTGCGGAAAGAAGAACGTCTAAGGTTCCCTCCAACATGAAATGATCTAGATAAGCTGAAGAATGAAAGTTGGGTTTTTCAGTGTTTTCAGCACAACATTACGCAGTTGCAAAAAATCTAATTAATTAGACATTTCACACATCCAACAAAATTTATGTACAGGTTTTGCTGAAAAATGCAGATTTGGTCATGGAAAAATAGGATTGTGGATTGATAGTGTTGATGAATATAGCAAAGCTGTTTCATATCCAATAAAGCTGCATTATTGCTAAAACATTATGATGACTTGCATTTTTTCTCTTCTCTTTCTGATCTGTTATAGTGACAAACTAATGAAAAATGTGTAGCTCAGTGAAGGTTCATCTGATCAGCCATCTTTGATCTAACTCAAAGTCGAGTTATGAAACCATCTACCAGAAAGGAGAGAAGGCTTTTTTTATGTTGGTTTTATTTTGTGCACAGAAGTTTTCTTCATAAAATCAAGATAATGTAGGAACAACCCTGAGCATCCTCTTCAAGACACTGTTACAACAACAAAGTGTCTTCGGTCAGAGTCACTGGAACGCAGACCTCTACAGGAGATCGTTCCTACCCACAGCCATCAGCATTTATAACAATTCCTTGAAGAAATTTTGATAATTTGACTTGCAACATTAATTTTTCCCTTTAGAATTAATTCCAATAATTGTCATAAAGAAGCTCCTTATTACTGCATTATTTGTTTGTTTTTAAGGAAGACAATTTGAACTTTTTGCTAAAGATGGATCCTCAGCAGGGACACCTCAGACACGGTGAACTAAAGGAATACGTTATTTGTCATTTGATTCAATCTGACAGCATTTCTTAGTCGTAAAAGGACTGACCTTATACAGAGCTTCCCAATTACCACTCAAAGAGCTTTTATGCTCGAGCCACATTCACCCAGCAGCACTCACATTCACATGAGATGATGGGAGAGGGGAGCTGGAATCAAACCCACCACTTTCTGGTTGCAAGTGTCTCCAAAACTTCACAAATTACCACCACTGCTACTAAAATAAACCGACTCCTGACGGACTTCACACCATCCACCGAGCTGAAAACCCCTCAAGTCTCAACCAGACCCCCCACAACCGTAAAATATCTCTCTCTCTCTCTCTGAGGTAGTCCATGATAAATAAACACTGATGCTGCCATAGCAACCGGCCTCCAACAATGCCAAGCTGCCGGCCCGGAGCAGAGTAGTGTTACCCTACCTCAGGAAATCGATCTCAAAGTTTACCCTTAGCGTAGCTGACGTTCCCAGGCGTCCGCTCTCAGACTCCAAGGACATTTAGACACACTTAGGTTGCAGCTTTAGATGTGTAATAAATAAAATGGTAGACATGGCTTCCTTTAACTATCCACTTATTGTGCAGGGAACAAATAAACCCACAGTGGTTCCCAGAAATGGAAGGGGAATTAGACTTAAAAGCTTTAACAGGGATTGTAAACAGAAGTAAGCACAACATAAGGAGTCACTTTCAAGCCAAAAATGATGAACAAAACTGGGTCAAAGGGTAAAACAATCGAGTCAAACTTGCACATTACATTTCCTGGATATAAATGTCTGTGCTGTAACTTGAGCCGCTGCCTCTAAAGGCTGAAAGGTGGTGTTGTGCTCCTCCTTGGCCATCTGAAAACCTGTTCCTCTGGAGCTGCTGATGATCGAGTGTCACCGTTTTGTCTGGGCTGCATTCAGTGTTGCAGGGTCATGATGACAAACCAACACAACACACACTATGCAGCTTTCATTGAAGTCAACGTTCACCAGTAATCTTCCTCAATATGAAGTAAATGAATTGCTAAAGCTACTGCATTTGTCATAGCACTACAATGATTAGCTTGATGTATATGGTTCTCTATGAGGATATTTTGAGACAATGATCATTTTATTATCAATATCCATTTATATGGAAAATTGGTAATCAAAAATGGATGCATGCATATTTATTTACAGAAATCAGGCAAATCTTTCATTTGAAAACATCATACTTTCAAAAGTTTGGATCCAAAAGCTCACTAAAGATTTCCATAAGATATTTTTACAGTTGTCAGGCTGTAAATATAGAACCAGAAAACACAGACTGTAAAGAATTATGGAACAATAGGCAGTGTTTATTCTCTTTAAGAAATTATTTTAAGCAATTAACAGATCATTCAAGTTTTCAGAGCGAATCTTTATTGCTTTGCAAGAGCTAAGCGTTATCTTCGTCAGCTGAAGCCAAGAGATGCTAATAAAACCCCAGAATTTCCCCCAGAAAACTTGCTAATCCTGGTGCTTGGGGCACTAGGGCAGTCATCCAGCCGGCTGCCATGTTCTTGACTTAAAAAATGTTTAAAGTTGACAAGAAATTTGAAAATATGACTTGATAGTTATGCGTTATTGGGAGACTAGAAGATTAATACCTAAACGCAGATTAAACAGCAATTTAAAAAAAATTAAAATAAATAAACAATGCCAAGTCTGCTGGGGGCACCAGTAAAGCCTGGTGGCCCGCCAGGCTTACAATACACCGTGGGAAACCCTGAAAGCCCCATCAGGAAGTCAACATTTAACTGCTTTGGGAGTCATTTACTGATATCTAAGTATCTGAACAAATAATCCAAATATATGCCCAAGTTGTGTCTTGAAATTATTTATTCAAATTTGTAGAAAACTCAAATGGTAGAAAAAATCCTCAAAAGAAAAAGCATTTAAGCTCCTCCCTGCTCAGCAAAACAAAAACCCCATTTGGAGGAGGCTTGTCTGTGTATCTTAAGATAAAAGCATAGAGGTAATGGGAGGCTCCAACATTAAATAAATCACGACTTCCAGTATAAACAGCTTTTCAGCACAAAAGTAAGGAACTGGTACAGTTGTAGGAGTCATAGGAGTGACCAAACTGTCTGTCTAAGATGTTTAAGAATTGCTGAAGGAACGTGGCGGAGAACGTCGTTCAATTTCTACTTCTAACCAGTTTCTTTCTTTCTTTTTTAATTATTCATTTCCATCAATCCTTAAAAAATATGTAACTGACAAAATAAATATCCTACTATACATTGTAAAAGCTATGGGCAAACTGGTTTGTTTACAACCAGTTTGAACTGCCTTGTTGCTGAAATGTGCTGTCCAAATAAACTTGAACTTTACAGTTATGATACAAGAACACATGGTTACAACAACATGGGTTTATATAATTAATTTACACTGAGGTTCTTTTTCCAGAATTAAGGATAAGATTGTTGTTAAACTATGTAATTTTTTTTCTCCAACAAAAACAGAAAAATTGTGTTTGAAACAAGAAGTGGTACAAAATTTAATTTCCAATGACATTGATGACGTTCTCCGTAAACTTTCTGAAACTGCTGAGAAGTTGTTAACATGCTGAACTAGTGTTAAGATTATGCCTTTTGCATCACTGAATTCCTCAGTTTTCTATTCTAGTGTCTTTCTGATCCTCAAGAAACGTAATTTAATTTGTCTATTGGTTATAAGACAAAGAGAGAAATGATCCTGCAAACCCTCAGGGTAGGAAAAACAATCAGGGAGCCATCTTTAAAATTAGGCTCATCCTTACATGCTTACATTAAAAACTACATTTAAAAATATAACTTTTTTATGTCATTGTTTGTTTTTATGTATCTGGAGTAAGGTCATACTGCATCCCCTCGTGGTTTGCCCCAGGATGATCTCATCCGTTTCACACAAAAGAGTCTGGAGGCTCGTTCCCCAGGCGTGAAAGAGTCTCCCTCTGTGCACAAGCCAGTGTGCAACGCCGGACAACAGATGACGCTGCGCGTTTACGTTATTTCTGCACAATCTCTTGCCATGCACATCTGATCACAGCTTTTCCTTACGCAGCTGCTGAAGTTAACAGCGAATAAGAAAATAAAAAATAATTTTCAAAAAAAAGAAGTATGCAAATGCTGTAATTATGCTGCAGACAGGTTGCTCCATTCATAAATATGCAGCCAAAATGGTTCCAGGATGAGATAGTGTGTAAACCCACAGTCTACTTCAAGTGGCACTTTGTAGCTTTGGGCTTTGCAGGATCTGGAGAACAAAGTGGCGTTCCCTGCCACCTGTCAACACAATATGGTGTCAGCAGCGGTGGCCAGACTTAGTGCAAGCTGCCAAGGTGGCAAAACCCAGATACCACAGACAAAGCGAAGCTCCACCTGGGTGGAAAAAAACAACCAGAAACTGTAGATGTTCCAGACCTGTGGTGAAATAAGCTAATAACTAAACATGTTAGTAAGGCACAACAGACAGCATTAAGACAAAAAGAGTTTTCTGTATATCTGCTTTATGGCTGGGGATAAAGTTGAGTGATATGCAGACATTATCAGCTAAAAACATCAACATTCTCCAGAGCTGAGCGAAAAAAAATGTTTCTGCAAAAAGCAGAAAACTTGTAGTCCACAGCAGGTCTTTATCTCTGCTTTTTAAACCCTGGCAACTATTTAAACCACATATTTTTTATTGCAATTAGAAGTAGTCAACAAGATATCTGTGTTAAACAGAGATAAATGGATAATAATGCTGCATGTTAGGAATTTAAAGTGCCTGGCAAAAAAGTCTTCATACTCCTGCTAAAGAAAAGCTTCCCCACTATGTTTCACTGTGTGTGTGTTTATGTTAGGTTTGTGCCAAAACAAAGTTACAGTGTGGTCTTGTCTGGCCAGAGAACCTTCCGCCACACATTTGCCGTGTTGTCTTCATGGTTTGTCACTGACTTTGGTTTTCTTTCAGCGTTTATCTGAATCTTTCCACTCTTCCATAAATGCCATTAGTTGTGCATCACTAATGCTTTGCATCAGAGCCTCCTAGAAGGATTGTGGATCTCTGCAGCTCCTCCAGAGTTGCGTGGCCCCTCTTGGCTGCTCTAATTTCAGATGATGGATCGAACAGTGTTCATTAAGCTCTTATCAGCCTTGGATATTGCTTTAGAACCATAGCCCTGCTTTAAGCTGCAGGTTCTGCACCATAAACCCTGACCTGTCTGCTGCGTTCCTTGGTCTTCACAACGCTGTTTGTTCATTGATGTCCAATAAACTTTTAGCGAACAGCTGGATTCATACAGATCACCAAGTGAGTTTGACTGCAATTGCGCTGGATTTTATTTAGTGGTGTCATAGTAAAGATGATGCATGTCACACTTTTTGAAAACCATGTATTGTCTTCTCTCCACATCCCAGTTATAATTGCAATTTAAAGAAATGTTTAGCATTTATAATTTCGTACAAAAATACTTGTCATTTCTGCAGTACGACAAACGTTTAAGAAACTTTGCCAGAACGTTTTGCTCCCCTCTGGCACGGGTTTCCTGGTCAATACTTTAGTTCAACGGTAGTTTTTTAAAATAATAGCTCCAAAGCTAAGCGCAGGTTCTCAAAAGCCAATCATTGTCGATGCATGCATAAACTGCAGAGGCACGTGTTTCATGGGTAGGTGTGGTTTCTGAAGCAGAAAATGACGCACTTTAAGCATTTGATGATTTATATCAACAGTCGACGCCTCCACGTAGGCGGCACATGACTGCACAAGGCCAGCACCGAGTCCAATTCGCTGGCTGAAGTTTGCTCTTAAATATAACCTTTTGAAGTGGAGCAACAATGCACCAGGAGCTGCAGAGCGGAGCAGCTACAGCGTGACAGCCCCGGCAGACAGAGAGCATTCTTTCCACTGCGAGCAGGAGAGCCTGACAAGCCAACTTTACTTCTTCCAGCTCAGCCAGAAAACAAGTGAAGCAGCACTGCAAAGGCCGGAGGAGGGAAACCGGTTAGCTAAAAAAGCTTGTTTCCTTTCTTTAGATCACAAGATCCACCTTGGTGATCTCTGGCTAGACACAGTCTGTCTCAAGTTAATATGTATTAGGATGCACTGGACCGTTTCAGGCACGGCAGGAACACAAAACCTCCACTGAAGCATCAAATCTGTAATCTATTTAATCATTTAAGGGTAACAGAATCAGATGATAAAACCTCCTGAAGGATCCTCGAGTCAAACAGCTCGTCTGTACAGGCTGTAAACAGCAGAGCTCAGTACTCATTGATGTAGGAAATGCTAAAAGCACAAAGTAGCAAGACGTTAGCCCATATTTCAGGAAAAAGATATAAAGATTTGCCGTTTAAAACAATAACTGAACATGCTAGCAATCAGCTAAAACACAAATAACTACCAAATTTTAAGAACTGCTAAATTCCTCTTTCTACAAAGTGCTGAACTACTGGAGTATATTATAGAAGCAAATATCAGGGGCGACATACCCAACTCGAAGTTGATGCAGGTGAAAATTTACACTAAACACAATAGTGAGTTTGCAGACTACAAGAATTGAAGTTGAAAATTGTTCGACAAAACTGTTCCGCAATTATTACTATTCAATTGCTATAAAGATTTCTGCTTCAAAACTGGTATCGACCCACATACAACAAACACTTATACTGAAGAGTCAGAAACCTGAAGAAAATGCAAGCAGTTAGCAACACCTGCTAACTCTTGAACATTTCAATAAATCAACAGAAGCAAGGCGAGAGGTTGCTGAAGGTTTTCTTGCACCACATGCCGGAGCAGATATTCCTTTAGGTAAACATTCAAGCAAACTTTTATTTCTATTGAAGCAGCGCAGAAAAAAAAGAAAGTGTGTGGGAGCAGGTGGATGATACTACAGATGGGAGAAATAAAAGTCCTGATCATTTTATGGACGTGAGCGCAAGGATTTACTGTCTGCAGGTTTTATTGTGTCACATACTTGGTGTCGAGTTAATCGTCAAAGAATTTTTAAAGGGAGATGTTCCCTAAAAGGTGAAAAAACATGATTGTTTTGCAAATATGATGATTAAATAGTTTTAAATACCTTGTAATAATTCAGTGTTCTGCTGTACCACAGTACTTTGCTGTATTTGTGAAACGTGAACAGTAAATGCGTACTTCTTTGAGTATTGATATGTCTAATTGTTTAATTCATTCCATAGTTACAAACTTTTTGAATTGACAAAAAAAATTATTAGAACAAAAAATGTGGAATTCAGAAAAATAAAAAAAAAGGGAAAAAGTGGAATATTTGGGGGAGGGAAAGTGCAAGGTTTCCATCTTGTTGTTGTTTGTGTTTATGTGTTTCAGAAAGGGGAAAGGGCTATTTGTCTGGTCATGTGACTGAAAAAGCGATGCAGTTCAGGACTGTGGGGTGTTCAAATGGAACAGAGAAACAATGTCAATGCTGTGACTGCTTTTTCCTCAGTGTCCAAAGGGTAAAGAAATACATATTATATGAGTAAGTATCAGATGTCCCCATTTTCAAGTCAGGGCATCAATAATTACAAACCGTTTCTAAGCAACCACCAAGAAATAACTCATCTGATAAACTTGCACAACAGCAGCAACAAGATATAATAAACTCACTGCAATATCAGTTAAATATCTGGCTTGAAGCTGCTATGAGTACCCAACATCTTCAACCCCGAAGAAACTGAATGCTCAACTCATTACCCAACAATTAACAAGGCACTTACAACTGTTCTTCAAAATCAAAGAGGACAAAATATTACAAAGTCTGAAGGAAATTCAGGAGCTCAGGAATTGTTTGGTTTCAGAGAAAACCACCGATTTGGTGCCGATCACGACCGTGGATCAGCAACACCGTGAACCGTGTGGGATAAGATCTGGTTCTCTGTGTTTGCTAACTCTGCCACCAAACTGGATTCAGTGCTGAATCGTTTTTATTTCTTGCTTACACTCATAACATACGGCTTCAGTTTCCCATGCTCAGTTAATAACATCCTGACTCTTAATTGCAGCTTGTGTTTTGGATTAGAGTCAGCGTGGATTTGCAGAATCAGACAACCTGCTTCTGTGGTCAGATACTTCTTGTTTCCAATCCCAAAAAACTGAACTGGCTACATTCTACTGTCATCAGGGGCTGAAGGTGGAAAACAGAGGCAGACACCTGTTGGTGATTTCTATTAACAATGGCTCACAGTGCCTAGTCAGTGGAATACAAGGTTGTCTGCAATAATACCAGCAATAATCAGAAGCAACAGAGAAGGTGATTTGTGACTCTAGAGAAGCTGAAACTAAATAAAATGAAAGCTAAAACAAAAAAATAGTCAGAAGTCCTGCTTCCAGTTTTCCACAAGATCAGATGAGACACACAGTGGACATCCTGGCCTACATGCTAAATGTCTACACCATTACGCTGTGAGAATACTTCATATATAAAGTTATATAATTCAAGATATTTGGAAAAGCTTGAAGTTTCTTTGTCCAGTCTGACTTAGCCACCCTAAAAACCATTTAATTGTGAACTGGACAATTCTGCGTCACTTTGTGTTTGTTTATCAAATAAAATCCAAAAGAAACTGCCCTGAAGTTTGTGGTTTTGATATAATAAAATATGGAACACTTAATGAATTGGAATATTTAACATGACGTGAGCTGTATATTTATTTATATTAAATCTACTTGGTTTTGAACAGCTGAATGAAAAGAAAAGAGCTGATTAAACTCATATTTCCACAATGAAAAATAAGGGCTTAACAATTCAAAACAGAGCACAGAGATGAATTCGATTTGTTAAGAAATGAATCATTCATTGAATCAAATCAGGAGTTCGGTTTTGTTTTTTTGCAAGAAAGTTAAGGTGCAAGTGAGCATAATAATGAAACCATCATTGCAGTGAGTGCAATAATGGTTTCACATATGCTTGAAAGTCCCTGTTCAAGCACATGCTTTCTTGGTAATGTTGCTTTTACTTTAATTCCCCATTCGATGGTCTCTTTCTGAAGGTAGCTCTTCTTCTCCTTTAAATCTGTAGAAGCTAATTTGGTCTTAATCTCAGTGGTTTGCAACATTTGTTGTTGTTTTTTTACATACAGGTGTAAATTTAGACTTCCATAAAAAAAAACATCTGCAGTTAGATGTGAGAATTGCTGTGGATGCTTTATGCTATTTGAGGGATAATAATTGAGATCTGACTAAAGCAACTGAAATGTGAGTCAAAATTGAAAACCAACCACTTGAAATTCGAATTTGCATCTCATTCTTCCGCAATAATTACCTGTGGCAACTCTCACACTCATCCAGATCCTTATTTGACTTCTGCCTTGGCAACTACTTCTTCTTGCTCCTGCTGCTCCATTATCCAGCACACTTAATTTCCTTAGTCACCTGACAGAGGCTTAGGACAAGCAGCGGCGGTGACAAAGTGCAAGTTCAATGTACACAAAGCCACAGTGCAGCCATGACCCACTTTCCACCTGCAGCCTGTGGCAGAGCGACGCAGCACAACCGTCCCTACGTCCGTCCACTCCTCTTTTCCATCCCCTGTCGAGCCGAGCTGAGGTCGGCTGAGAAGTTAATGCTGTGTGTGTGTGTGTGTGTGTGTGGGTGTGTGTGTGTGTGTGTGTGTGTGTGTGTGTGTGGGTGTGTGTGTGTGTGTGTTTCTACGTGGCATTTGCTCTCCGAGTTCAGCGTTTCTCACACTCCACAATTATCCTGTCAGGATGCAACATTCCTGCAGCAACCTCAGGTGCCAAAGCACGACACATTCAGAAAACCAGGAATGCTTAATGAACATACACCAGGAAGTGGCAGACACACACACACATGAATCACCGACACTATGATGAGGAGGATCAAGAAGGAATCTACCCTTGGGGCTTCCACTCACGCCGGCTGGCATAAACTCAAGAGCCGAGGCACCTTGGCTCTGGATTTAATAGCATTTGTCCTAATTATTCTCCCACACAGTCACAGTTGGGAACAAAAGCTTCCCAAAGACGTATGATTACATAAACTATATGCATTATCAGTGCATATCAGAAGCTCAGACTTATCAGCACGGACATCAATAACTGTGGAGTTTTAACTTCTTTTAAAAATACTTTACTTATCCCAAAGGGAAATTAAATATTGTCGTAACTCATCGTTGCAGAGCTATTGCGGATGGTGATGCTGAGGAAGCAGTCAGTGTTCCAGCAAACCTGAAGAAGCCTCTGACTGCAGACAGTTGTTGTGTGACAGTTTCATGACTGGCTCAATATCCGAGCAGCAGAGATATTATTAGTAGTAACATCTCCTGCTAATCCACCTCGTGTGCTTTTGCCACTTCTCTTTAAATCTCAATCTGGCCGTATGGTTAGGAAGTCAGTCAGGGAGACGTCAGAGGGTCGTTACTCTGTAACCACCATCAATCTTTGTCTCCTTAGTCTCTTTTAAAGTAGTCAGCCTTTTGGCAAGGACCTATTTTTTCAAACATGTTTGGGATTGTGTGCACTGTAGCCATGTACCTCCAGGTTTGGTTCACTTAAATTGATTGCTTTGACAAATTATTAGCTTTTAAAACATACCGATGTGCTTAGGATAATTGTCTGGCTGGATCACCGAACTGTGTCCAAAGATTTTGACCATCTGATCCAAATTGGAAATCTACAATGAAAGGCAGCTAATCAAGAAGAACCAGCGAGATTCAAACCAAATGCTTAACTCCAATAAAACTGTAAACAACACCGTCAAACATCTAAAGTTGGAAGCTACCAACACTGACAAGCCAAATAAATGCCTTATGGAGAAAGTTTTTACAGTCAATTCACAATAAATGACAAGAATTACATTTTGAGGAGTAAATGTGACGATTTAAAGCCTAAGAACATCGCACCAAATGGTCCTATGTAAGGTATGGCAAAGGGCAATTCTTCAACAGAACAAAAACCTAAAATCAACAGCTTGATTAGAAAGTTAGGAAATTACTAGATGTTCAAAAATGAATAAATGTGCCAAACACACAAAAAAATGGTTCAGGAATTAGTTTTTTTAAATGACTTCAATGTCATCTTTATTGACAATTATGGAGCCAGGACACCGTGGTAAAAGATGGAGTCAGAATTATGCCAAGCACATCTTGATGGCACCTAAAAGTGCTTCTCTGCAACAGACTAAGAACCATTTATCCAAATATTACTGGGGTTGACCTTATTGGTATAATTTTAGTACTTGTTTGTGGAAAAAAATCAATAAATTCAAGCTTTTATAAGTCAACCTCTGTTCGGGCAAGATAACTTTTAGCCAAGAGACCAATAGAGCCGCATAAAGAGTGATAATTATCTGGATTAACGCCAGTCGCTCACTTCAAAAGGAAGTTACCAGTTCCTCATCATGTGCACAGCTGCTACCATAGTTAAACATCAACACCTACCTGGCATAAATGGTAAGTTACACAAGGTTGTATTAAAATTCAAGCAGGAAGTTCAGAGTGGGAGCGCGCCTGAGAGCAGACACCTGCGGAGGTTCAGACAGGCAGATTATCAGGCGTCAAGGAGGGCCCGAGGAGGAGGAGGAGGAGGAAGGGCTCCTGGGTTCCCAACTGTTGCATCCGAACCCATAACTAGGTCAACGTCGATGCAGGAAACGCACACCGCCGCGGCCAAAACAAAGCCAGTTTCCTCCTGAGCGGAGATACGTGGCTCTGCCTGTTTCTCTTTCCGCGGTGAAAAGTGGAGACGCAACACCGAGGTCAACCGACACGAGCACAAACAGTCTCCTTAAAATACTTTCGTTACCATTTATAATCCCTGCAATTTACTCCGTTTAGTCAATAGTTGCGCCATATTGTAAAACGTGAGAACTCACCAGCTGTTTACGCTGCAACAGGAGACTATGTTGACATGTAGGCAACTTGCTGTTTCACCGCTTTATGTATTCCGTTTCGACGAGGACTTTGTGCGCAGAGAGAAGTCGATGCTGGTTCTTGTACTCCTATCAAAGTTTGCAGCCCACTTCTTCTCACACTTTCATCTGAAGTTGTCGGCGGAGGTAGGCGCCATGTTTTGTGACTGCGCTGATAGTTTTGTAGGCGATCTTTCTTCCTAAACGCCCCTCTCTCTTTCAGCCTGGAACCGCCCAGCGAAGAGGAGCGGCCACAGCCTGTCCCTACTTTAACTGACACGGGCTACTTGCCAAAACTGTTAGTAAGCCGACGTACGTCAGACCGGGTGCTTCCGGAAGTTTTTTTCAAAATAAAATTCAAACGTTTTCATCGGGCGGGATATTTCTTCCGAATCACCGAACAAATTGTGTATAATTTATTTTAAACAATTTTTATTAGTTTATGCTACATGACTTCATTAAAAGATATGTCTTTTGATCGACTGGCTAGAGGCGGGGTACACCTTAGACAGCTAGTTACTTTACATTTTAAATGTATTTAATAAATTATTTAACATAATATGAATACGCCTATAATTGATCGCATAATTGAAATCCACAATTATTAATTAAAATCTGAATTCATTATGTGCTATCAAAAAATAGTCTAATCATAAATGATCTAATCGTTCTTCATAAGTTTATTATGCAATTTTTTACACTTTATTTATTAATTTTTAGCTTTTGTTCTTTTTGTTGTATCAAGGCCCAAAAGTAACACAATCCTACAAATTCTATTCAATTATTCATAAATATTTTATTGATCGAAAAGGGAAATTAAATAAATCAATGAATAATAATGTGTTGCCTTGAAATAAAAAATGTTTTAGAAGTATTGAATAAGTTACCTAAAATGATATGTCAGTAATTCATAATATAATTAAATGTCACAATTCAATTAAAAATTACATTCATAATGTGCTTAAAATAAAGCTTAATTTCTAAGTTATTCAGTACAAGATGACAAAATTATAGTTGCATAGCTGTAGGTTTACCTCAGTTGTAGAAGTATTTTGGAGGCAAGATCTTGACTATTAGTTGTTCAGATTCGTAACCACTTTGGGAAGGTCTGGACTGTAAGAAAGCCAAAACGTTTCCCTGAGGATAAAGGAAATTTGCTTCAGTTTTCAGGAACAAATTAACCACCAAGTTTCAATCCTACAATTAACAGGAAACTGCTGAAACACTGGTGAGTGTTCAGGGTGAAACAAGCATGGCATTGCTATTAATGACAAGGTGCTGACCAAGAACATAAACCACTGCTACAAAAATGTAGCTCCCTCTAGAGGAAAAGTCTTATAGTCAGACAAGACAAAGACTGGGCTATTCTGGAGAAATCAGTGAGGCTTTTAAACATTAGAGCACTGTTCTGTCAAGAAAGGTGGTAGACCTGTCATGCTGTGGGACTGTTTAGCTTGTTGGTAGCAAAAGGAAAGAGCTCATCACGGTGAAACCTGAAAGGGTCATTTAACCAAATATTAGCTGTTGCATAACAATTTCAACCAAGGAAAGAAATGACTAAATAAAAAAAGAAACTCATGTGTGATGAGTTTTGACTTCCGCTTATCTGCTTCTCATCTTTTGCTCCAAATTTAAATGATCAATTCTGAATAATTTCCGCTGCAGTTTTATTTTTCACATATTACAAATTGTCTTTTAATGCACTTTTTTTTTGTACTTTAATACCCAGTTGCATATTCCTTGGATTGGAATATGCAGTTTTTGATAACTGAACAGTATTTTGTTGTATTTACTGTACACCATACTAATTTTGTTCTATTTTTGTACTTTTGTGTGAACATGTCTTGATTGTCGCTTTCCTGCTGTCACATCCAAACTTCCCCACTGTGGGACAAGGATATATTCCCAAATTTGTAGCGTTTTAGAGAAATATCCTTCATACTCATTTAAACAGCCAGTCCAAAAACTGTAAAAATTCAGTTGTTTTATCTCGCATGTGGCAAATGGGACGCTATTAATTTACAAAGTAGCAGTAACTTTCGCTTAAAGTTCACATCAAAGCCGAGACGAATGGGTAATATAGACTTCCTGTTTTCTCTCGGGTTTTTGCGCCACCTTGACTTTCTAATACGCCACCTTGTTTCTGCAGCTTCTCACGCCCCCATCTTCCAAATTGTGGAACTACAAGAGGAACAAGTATCACGGATTCTTAAAAGTTGCCTTTTTTAACTTTAATTCAAATTTAAGAGTTGGTATGAAAATATTCAGGCCTTCACTCTCATTTGTTTCAGCCTCCCAACCAAAATGAACTTCAGTTCAATAAGATTTTTTTTTTTTTGCAAAGCTTCAACGTTTTCAGAAGATAGTTCAACACAAGCCAACTCAACAAGCTAACACAAGTTTTAAATTTGCAAAGTTCACTTTATTCACATTTTCCTCCACATTGAGCTACTTAGGATGAGAAAGGTTTATAGAAATTATAAATCAACAAATCTGTTTATTGAACTAGTTCATGAAATATTCACTCAGCCCAAATTAGAGCCAAGCCAGAGTGCAACAGATGTTTCATTTTTACAGCTATATACATTTCTTACATATTTCAAGTGCAACACAAATTAGAATAAAGAGTCCAAACTTTTAAAGAGAAGGAGATTTCTCTTAAATGCAGCTAACATTTCATGTCATCTATCGGGGAGAAGGTGATCAGAGTCGGCAGGCTGTATTCTTGCTTCGTTGGCGGTGAATCCGGCGAGTCCAGAGAAAACACCTTGTTGCGTTTCCCTTCTGATGCTGCAGGTTCAGCCAGCCAGCTGTCCTCCACACGAGACGTCTTGTAATCTGGTGAGGTCAGTAAGGTCTGCTTTAGCGTCGTCTTTAAGGTGGGGACGAGCACCTCTTCGTCTTCCTCGCTCGTCAGAGCCACAGCTTCGTCCTCGAGATCCAGACTCTCGCAGCTTGGCATTTCAGGCAGGGTTTCGTAGTCGAGGCTGAACTGAACGGCGCTGCTGCCGGTGCCGCTCGGGCTGTCGTGGGCCTCGGTGCTCAAGGTGTCCCAGAGGGGAGGAGACTTTGGGAAGATGAGCTGTTTGCAGAAAGAGGAGCTGCTCTGATCTGCGAGCGTCTGGGCGGAAGAGTCGGGGATGGCGTCCTGCAGCCGGCCGACAGGACTGAGTCGGTCCGTTATGCTGTCCTGCAGCTCGGCCGACCAGTATGCTTTTTTAGCTTCGTCCTCTTCAACGGCTTTTCTCCAGGAGCTTTTCACATCCATTACTTCAAAAAAAATAAAAAGTACAAAGAAAAATATTTGCTTAAATATTTAAAGAGGACATCTTATGAAGACAGTTTGCCATGCGACAAGATTTCATGACAGTGAATGAATCATAGGAGGTGGCAGCATCATGCTGTGGATAGAGTTCCTTTAGCAGGGACAAAGTCAAGAATCTGTCCTCCAGAATCTGTCAGGACTGGTCTGACAGTCAAAGACCTGAGGCAGAGGTTCAGCTGACAGTGACCCAAACTATAGAATAGTTTGTTTTAAAGCATATTCATGCATTAGAATGGCCTAGTCCAAGGGTCAGAAAGCTTTTCCATTTAAAGAGCCACTTTTTGCCCCCAAACCTACAAAATCAAACTCACCTAGAGGTGCAAAAAATAAAAAATCTAAATATGTACTGCATAAAAATTAATACGAATTAAACTAAAGTGACTCAATTTTCAGGTTTTAGAAAGATTACACAAGAAATTCTAAAAAAAAACAAAAAACAACTTGATTATAATGATGCGAGCCTTTGATAGGTCAGCATAGTACAAAGCTAGTTACTTTTACGTCATTGTTGATATTAAGAGCAGATTTTGCATAGGTGCCTACAGAAAAACTCTGAAAAATGCCAATTTCTTGTTGGATATCAAATCAAAAACCCATTTTCCTATTTTGTAAGAAGTGACGGAATCACCTGTGGTTCTGGAACCACAGGTTGCAGGCCCCTGGTCTAGTCAAAGTCCAGACTTAAAACTAAATTTGTTAAGACTTTTAAAGTATCAATTTCCCTACTTTATATTGGTTTGTCACACAAGTCCCAGGCGTATATATGGAACTCTTTAACATTTTATATTGCAACCAGAGATCAGGAGGAGTAGAGACGTTTTAACTCACTTAAGCTCTCCGGTGTGCGCGGCAGCTGCGTCCTAGCAGTGAAGGGATCCCTCTGAAGGTTGCCGAGGAGACCCTCCAAGCCCCTCACTCCAGCCTCAGGAGGACTGGTCATAGTTACAGCGTCTGCAAACTGATGAGAAACGATTGTACAGCATTACTAAAAAAACGATTTCGTAATCATTTCTGAGAGCAGCCATCAACATACCTGATCAGCCAGGTTTTCATGCTCCAAGTCTAAAATCTCAGTTTTTGTCTTCAGTGGCGCCACCTTCTGATGGGTTGTCTTGCAAATGTTGGCCTTGCGTGAACAATTAAAGACATGATGAAAACACACAGAGTAAATCCAATACAATTGGATTTTTAAGCAGCACTTACCGGAGGCGGCGGCGGGACAGCTGAAGGTTTTTGAGGCGGTGATGCCGGAGTGTCAAAAAGCCAATCCAGAGACGCGTTTGCCCTCGATACTTGAGGGATGACGGGACGTTCAGAGGAACCAGACACAGTTGGACTAAGAAAGGAATTATTTTAAATATATTGTGCTCAAGAATTTCCCCAATTTCCTTAAATCATGCATTCCAGCTCAGGTAAAGTTAAGCTGGTGCAATGAGGCAGCCAGAGAGCAATTATAAATTTATACATTTTGATTGTCTTCAAAACATAATGTTTAAGGTACTAGTTGAAGGGTGTGGACAATTCTGGAAGCAGCACATGTTCAGTTTGTTTAATAAGTTTTTAGTTCATCAGTCTTTGTCTTCAATATTTACAAAGACTGATCTGCCAAATTTGGACATTAACTTTTCTGTTGTCTGAAATAAGGACATTTCTCAATCAACTATGGGCAGATTTCCCAAAATTAAAGAAATCCATCAGTTTACCACAGTTAAATGTGGAAAAAGTTTAAAATTTATGGCATTTTACAGAATCACAACATTTCAAGACATGAATGCTTCTAAAGGCCAAGAAAAAAAAATGGCTTTACAACTGAGCAACAAACAATACACAAGAGCTACTGATGGAAATGGCTCCACCTGATAGGTAAGCTTTCCTCTAACAAACCTAATGAAGGCATTAGGAATGATTAAATTTAAACAAACATGTCAAAGTGTCTGCTCCGTATCTGTCCGTGGCGATTTCTCTCAATTCGCCGCGGTCATCAGAAAGCAAGGATGCTCTGGGGAGGGCTAGTGACGGACAGACCACTGCTTGGGTCTGTCCAGGTATCTGCCTCCCATCAGCAGCCGCTCAGCCGGCTTACCTTCTGATGTCAAGACGCGTTTTCACATCTTCCGTCGAATCGATCTCTGCAGGCTCATCTTCTGAAATCAAGCAATTAAAAACTTTTTTTAAAAATTACAATGAAAGCATGAAACTGATTTGAAGTATTCCAACTCTGCTCACCAAGAAATTTTGCAGGAAACTGATAAAAGACGCAATGGCTATAAGAAGCCTCAGGAGCCGGTTCAAAAGACAATGGAGCCGTCGGTGAAAGGAAACAGAGAGCCTAAAAGAAAAAACAACGATCCAGCTGCAGGGTGAGTGGAACTGGATAAAATGCTAAATTAATCCTCTCAGAGTTTGGAGGGTCAACTCACAGGATCTTCATTCAGGAAAGACACGAGGGGTTTTTCTTTCAGAGTTTGCATCCACCTCTGGTCCCATTCGGCCTGAAGCTCTGCGATGGCACTCCTGACTTCTGGAATTTCCTCTTTGGAAAGTTTCTGCCTGAAGAAATAACACAGCAGAATGCCCAGCTTTCAGATACAGAAGAAGAATATACAAATAAATAAACTTCTGTGACTTTTATAGAGATGGCAGTGGCGCAGTTGGTAGCACTGTTGCCTTGCAGCAAGAAGGTCCTGGGTTCGATTCCCGGCCGGGGTCTTTCTGCATGTTCTCCCTGTGCATGCGTGGTTTCTCTCCGGGTACTCCGGCTTCCTCCCACAGTCCAAAAACATGACTGTCAGGTTAATTGGTCTCTCTAAATTCTCCCTAGGTGTGAGTGTGTGTGTGCATGGTTGTTTGTCCTGTATGTCTCTGTGTTGCCCTGCGACAGACTGGCGACCTATCCAGGGTGTACCCTGCCTCTCGCCCGGAACGTAGCTGGAGATAGGCACCAGCAACCCTCCCGACCCCATTAGGGACAAAGAAAATGGATGGATGGACTTTTATAGAGCACTTTAAAAACAGAAGCTGACTTAAGTGCTTTCCAATTGAGTTAGCAGTGCTGACCTGATGAGGTGCAGGTCCTGCAGCACCCGGGACATCTGGTGGAAATGTTCCTGAAGGCGGTGCGCAGCGGGCGGGGGCTCTGCAGCAGGAGAGACCCGACTCCGCTCCTCCTTCAGGAGCTGCATCGCATGATTCAACAGCTCCATCACACACAGGAGGTTCAGCTGGCCCGCCTCATACACACTGCCTGAAATTAACTGGGAGGCAGAGATGTTTTTAGATTGGAGTACTTTTACACAATATTACAAGAATAGCCCCCAGTAGAACAGAGGATGAAACAAATCTGATAATACTGTAATACTGAAACTGTAAGCACATAAGTTTTAAAATTACAGTCAACAAGACTGATGCCATTTAATAAGTCAGATTAATTTAAGTGCGAAGTTTTACACACACTTTCTTCAGTAGTTCAGTGATGCCAGCCCAAACAGAACCACCATCTTGTATTTAGTTGGACTTTGAATTCAGGTCGACTCCCAGAAGGGATGAATGAAATAAAAGTTCTGGAAAATAAGTACTGTCATCTGTAATTTTCCATAATATTAAAAAAAAGAAAAAAAATTGTCATCATGGTGGTATGCTCCCAGTCATTTTCCCTTTAAAACACAGGTGTCAAACTCCAGTCCTCGAGGGCCACTGTCCTACAGCTTTTAGATGTGCCACAGGTACAAAACACTGGAATGAAATGGCTTAATTACCTCCTCCTTGTGTAGATCAGTTCTCCAGAGCCTTGCTAATGACCTAATTCTATTCAGGTGTGGTGCAGCAGAGGCACATCTAAGAGTTGCAGGACAGCGGCCCTTGAGGACTGGAGTTTGACACCCCTGCTTTAAAAGAACCATTAAATGTGCGCTGGTTCCTTCTGTAGCAAAACCTCCCAGTAACCCAGCCAGTTTCCTCCTAATGTAATGATGAAAATTACATCAAAAATTAAGGTATTCATCCCAGAGTGAATTTGCAAACTTCTTCAAGAAGGTTCTTGAACGGCATAAAGGCTGCATCATGATGCTAATACTAACAAACACAAATCCAGCTATTTACTCCGATTCTCACCTGCTGTGGGAGACGCTCGATTCTGTCCAGCAAACAACGAGGAAGCTTGAGGACTCGGTTTGTCCCATCTAGGACGTACTGGTCCACATCCCCTTTCAAAACGCTTTCCACTGCCGCCTGCTGCTCCTTGATAGCAGAGAGCATTCCTTCGATGGCTGACCACAAAGAACGAACCTTACAGGGAAAAAAGGAGGGCAGGTGGGGCTTTAGTTCAACTTTTCACAAAGTCAAACGCAACAGAGTTTTATGAAGAATTTAAAATAAATGTACAAATCACTGAAATCCTCAGATTTATTCATGCAATCATTCACAGATGAGGAAACACCAGAATGACATCAAAATTCTAAAAATATACTTCCAACATAAAAGGTGATAAATTTAAGCTGGCATGAAAGTAGACACAAGACATTAGGATATACATAAAGAAAAAAAATTCAGAGCCATTTATGGAAAGTTTTTTTGTTGTTTTTAAATAATCACTGCACCTCTTTACGCCTGGCAACATTATGCTCTGATTTAGAAAGGCAGAATCTACAACATGCTTCAGTTGTGAAAAAACATCCCGTACCTTTTTAATCTTCTCAGAGAAGGAATCCGCATCCCAGGGAGCTTCAGAAAGGTGACGCCTGAGAGAAAGAAAACCCTCGTTAATGTGATGAAGAACTAGCTGAAACTTCAAGGAAACAAATTCAACCTACTTTAAGAGCTGATCGTACTTGGAACCATCCACTTTGAGGTCTCTCATGGACTTAACCACGGCCCTAAAATTTAAAACAGAAATAGAAGATATGCATAAAAACAACACAGTAAATAATATCTTGCATAGATAGCGCAAGTCAAAGCTTTAAATCCAAATAAAACAGTTGAAAGACAATCAAGGAAGAGATTTTCCTGTTTTCCAATGCCTGTTGATGGTGAATGGAAAAGGCTGCTGTTAAAAAAAAGTATGTGGGTGGAGTTTGCTGATTGAAAATAGCTCCAGCTGCTACACAGTGACCTCCACCTGATTAAATTATGTTGAACAGGTGAGACAAGAAACAGAAAGTAAAACTAATCAAATTTAAAGAAAAAAAAAAAACAGGGAAATGAGAAAAAAGACAAAACCTCTCTGATGCGAGGTTGAACGACTTACTGAGCTCGTCTTTGGTAGTCATGGAGAAAACGATCCTGATCCACTGCGGCTTTCAAAAACCTGCTGCGCACGAGACTCAGCCTTTCCACTGCTATATGTGGGGTGGATGCAGGCATGGCTGCAGCCTCAGGAGCCCAACTCTTATCTGACCACAATGAGACAGGAAGTTAAAGTTCTAATGGAAGGAAAACCACAAGCTGCAGAGAGTAGGTTAATTAATGATAGAGTTCTCCAAATGCTCTACCTGTGACAAACGTTTTCATGTCCTGATGCATCACATGGGTGGCCAAATAAAGCATCAAGCTGACGAACTTGGGACCACCAGGGGACAGAAACAATGACATCACCACTTTAGATCCAGCGTTGGCCATTTCATCCTGGAGTAAATCACATGGAGCAAAGCATGTGAACAAGGAAATCGCTTCATTTTTATCCCCGTCCTGCGTTGTGTTCAGGCCAACTAGCAGGAAATTTGAAATTAACACATGATTTTTGAGGTTTGATGAAAAATTCAGGGTAAATATCTAATTTGCACCCATGAGAACTCTTCATGCAAAACAAAATGTGATAAAGCTCAAACTGGATGAGCTTTTTCTCAAGAAACTGGATGGTTGGGGCTTGACAAAGTTTGCTTCGTCTGCAGCCACCAGTTTAAAAAAAAGAAATCAAAAAGCTTTGAAGAATCATTACACTGAGAATTAAAAGTATCTTGGTTTTCCAGTGGGGAAGAAACATTTTAAACAAGGGCTGAAAGCTAATGTAGCTTCCATTTGTCAGTGACAAAAATTAAAGGAAGTAAGGCTGAACTAAAAATAACTAAATGAAACTTTTAGAAAAAAAGTTTTAAGTAGAATTCATTGTAAGTTGTTTCCCCCCCTTTTTAAATGTTTTAACATTAGAATTCATATATAATATTATGTAAACTATAGATTTTACCATAATTTCCCGCAGCCAGGTACAAGTAACCTTCCGGAACTCGGTATCCGCTTTGTGATTCACAACAGGCCAGCAGTGCCTAAAACAAAGTACATCGTCTATATTACCAAATTTTTATTGAGCATCAATAACTGATCACATATCCTACCTTTACCTGTACGATTCGTGAAAGCGAACAGGATTGAGTTTCTCCAACAGGAAACGGGTTACCAAGTAGAAGGCCTCTTTGTTCGGTTTGTTGAACATATTCCTGCTCGCCGTAACAGGACAGTAAACACGACCAGAAACATTAAAGATGACAGTTAGCATCCTTTTCAGGACGTAGACAGTTGTTTCTGTTTTTGAAGAAATTATTTAATCAGTGACTCGTTTGAAATCGAAGGTAGTTTTATGACTTAAACTCGAAGTTGCATCAAGAGTGACAAATTTGTCAAAAACACAAAAACCATGATCAACGTTTTATACAGGGCTCCACCGAAAGTTGTCAACATACAACAACAAAAAAAACCGTTTGTATGTTGTATTTTGAGTTTTCAGGAATCACAAGGTCTATTTCAAACCATACACACCATAAAATATGTTTTAAAGAATCTTTAAGCAATGTGCTCAGCTTTAGCCTAAGTTTAACCTGAGCAAAATCAACGACTTTAAGCGTCCTGGTTCTCATCAACCAAAAATAATGAACTTACGGTCCAAGGTTGAGATGTTTGATGTTGACTGGTTGAAATCCCAAACCGAGAAGAGCAAACCAGAGATAATGTCCGTTTTTCTTCTGCATTGGGATCGAGCTGGCCATGGCTCGGAGCTGGAGCAATCTGATTTGACTTCTTTAAGCACCCACAAGCCACGGCTAGCTACCGTGTTAGCTAACTATAACTTCAGCGTTTACTCTCTGTTAAAAGTGAGGTTAAAAAAAACAACATTTAATCCACTCGAAATGACAATAAAACCCAGCACACTATCGATTTTTGCCCCGGTAGCACTCACAACCACTGAAAACAACGTCTAGAAGGCCATCTGTTTCAATCTTTCTCGGTTAGAAACAGGAACAGGACAGCAGCACGAACACAAACCGCCAATTTTTCCAATCATTACCCGGATGTTGTTTGAAAGTACATCCGGTGGTGGAAGAGCTTGTAAAATAAAAGCACCTGTGGAAGTCGGCAGAAAAAGACGGAAATATTATTTGAGTCTTTGTTTTATTCTCTCTGTCTTCCAATCCAAACCAAAATCAGAACGTAGTACTGTACAACCGTTGGTGTCTTCTCACCTCACCTTCTTCCCTTCACAATAAGAGCATACATTCGGGTGTGAAATATATATCTACATCGTATACGCCACACATCTAATTTTCCCACCCCCGCCTTAGTACAAATAGAAATTGTATTAATTTTATATTTCATTCACGTCTTCATTTAGAAAACGTGAACATTTAGAAAACGTGAACAAATGAAAATGTTTTGAAATAATAATTCGGTACTGAAGACAATTAGCGTGGGTTTTTTTTCTTTTAAAAAAAGTGTCATTTTGTCATTTCTGACACCAATTCCGAGAAAAGATTTACATCAGAATTCTGAGTTAAAGTCTGAATTTTGAGATAAAGTTCAGTATTATATTAAAGTCAGAATACATATTCTGATTCTCAATGCCTCTAAAATAAAAGCATCCACTTTTTTTTTTCTTTTAAGTATAAAAACTTAATTTATACTTCACTGGGATAATTTCACAATAAAATTGAGTACAACTCAAACCTTTATTCTGGATATAATAACTCAGTATTGAAAACAATTTATTTTTGTTTGTTTTAACAAAAGCACCAGTGTAATTCTGACACTAATTCTTATAGGTTCTGTACCTCTCCAGGCACCCATTGTGTTCTGATTCACCAACACACAGAGCAACTTCAAACATTCTCTCCATACTTCTACTTTCAAAGAAAATATCACATCTTTTGTGCATTCCTCACACAATCTCTCTACTCCCCATGACTGTATAAACAATCTCATTTTAAAAAAGAGAACACCTCAGTCCCAGACGTTTCCATCCCCCACTCCACACACAGTGGTGTAATGTACTATAAAAGAAGACGGTTACAAAGGGCAGAAATTTCAACACTGAGATGACTCGGAGGACTTTGGCTCCAATATGAATCTGTATTTTCCTTGCACTTCCTGCATGTGTGGTCAAAGTTAAAGTGTAACAGGATAATGGAAGTGGCTTACAATACATTGGAACTTTATAAAATATATCATTATATTTCTTTTATAAATAAAAACAGATGGCAGGCTGTATGAATAAAACACAGACTAAATGTATAAAGAAAGTTTGCTCTTTTTATTGCAGGCCATACAAGTGTAGCATTTCCATCTCAATCAGACTGTATAAGGAGAACAGAGTATCGGAAAGTAGCGCTCCTCTTATCTCTAATTCTTCTCATCATTGTAGTTCTTTTAAAACCAGCTGGCAACACTCGCCCAGCTTCGACGGCTCCGACACTGTGGAATACTTGGAAATCTGAGAGCCGACGCCCAGGGAGCGCGCCAAGTCCTGGGCCGTCTGGTCCGAGGCCACCGTGGTTCCCAAGGCAACAAGCAGCCTAAATATAGCCTCCTTGTCCTGTACCGTCTCCAGGGCCCTGCTGGCCACGGACAGACACTGAGCCTTGGCGTCCAGGTCGGGCTGAACGTGAAAGCAGCCCGCGTAGTTCAGCACCAAAGTCGCCAGGGCGATGTGGATGTTCTTGTTGTAGACGGCGGCCAGGTCGGCGGCACGCGACAGCACGGCTTCGCGCTGCGACACGAGGAGAGCTCGGCCGTGTCTGCCGCTGAAGCTGTTGCACAGGGTGCGCAGCGCCAGCAGCTGGTTGGCGGGGCGACCCTCAGGCCTCATCAGGCTCAGCAGGTGGTTGCACAGCTGGACGCCTTCTGCCTCGCCGCAGAGGCTCTCGTTAACCTGCGGGTGGCGCACCGCAAGCCTCAAGATGTCCAGGACAGGGAACACAATATCTACAATCCACAAAAAAAAAGAAAAACAAAGTAGAACAGAGTTTTTTTTTTGTTTTGTTGTGATGGAAAATAAATGAAAAGGGAACAATATTCAAAATAATTCCTACAAACTAGAAAAAAAAGATGACTTTTTACCTTCAGGCCAATGCGAGACCTTCCAGAGGAGGCTGATCTGCTGAATGGTAGGAGGAGGTTCAGGTGAGTTCGCCCCACACACCGCCAGCAGCAGCTGCTCAAGGCTTTCCATGGTGTCGTCAGAGAGCTTGTGCTCCCGAGGGGCCCCTTCATTCAGCTCCTTTAGCTTGGCTTTGGAAACAGCAAAACAACAACATCAAGGGACATCATTTCTCCTATGAAACAAAATGTGATTATTCACTGAAGATTTATTTAGTCAATTTTCATCTTGAAACTCATCTCTCTGCCTTTATAAGATTACAGGTTAAACATGAAATAAGCTAAAAACTGAGTAGTGCATGCAATATTTCACCTGCACAAAAACAAAAACATAAGGAATATTAGCTTGCAAGTTAAAAATGTGTTTAAATCTCTAAAATACCAACTTTAGAATACTTTAAAATACCAATGTCAGCTGTAATTTAGGTTTTGACTTGACAAATGGCAACAAGAACAGCGACAAAATGTTCACATCTGCATTCAGGCAACTCACCGATAATCTGAGGGGCATTGGCTTGCTCAAAGGTCACGCCGTCAGTTTTAGGGAAGTAGATGTTAGTTGAGGTCTGTCTCTGGGCTGCTGAGGAGTACGCGCCTTTTCCTGCAGAGCGGAGAGTCGGATCCAGTAAGTGCAAAATCCAACTCTGAAAGCAGTTTTCTGATTTATCCTGTTATGCCAAAGCTGAATTACATTTAGATTACTGAGGCTATGAAACAGTTTGTGCAACATGGTTTCTCATGGGTCTGCAAGCTTTTCCAACAAGGTAACAGAGCCAACAAACAAATGACAAACTTTTTTTTTTCTTTTACAAATAAAAGGCCTGAAAGGTTTGGTGTGAATTCAACAACCTTTTCACTAAAACCCCTGGATAAAATCCATTTATGAAAAAAACAAATTTTCTGCAGAAGTCTGCAAGATTGTATTTACTTCACAATTCAATCTCAGTATGAATCTGAGTGTTTTGTGAAAGTCTCAGAGGTTTGTTAGAGAAGAAAAGTTAGTAAAGAAAAAAGAAATCATGAAAACCAAAGAAAGCGTATCAGACAGGTCAGAGGTGAAGATGTGTAGAAGACTAAAGCAGGTTTTGGTTTATTCATTCTATGCCAAAGAACTAAAATTAAGGAAAACCTCAAAGATTTTCTGGATATAAAATAAAAGGTTTACATCTAGTGATTGTTTATGACCTCCTTAGCTCCCTTGTTTCTCATCTTCCAGATGGTCGATCCAGGGAGTAACTCACCAGTAAATGGATCTGCCACACCTGAAGGAGCGCTGCCGTTGGAACTTGACCCTGGGATGTAACGCCCAGCGCCTGTGAGTAGAACAAATAAGGCAGTGGAACCATATTTACCAATAACGCTCATAATGTGAAAAAGCCCAGCAGTGAACAGTCTGACCTGTGAAAGGATCTGCGGCGAAGCCGGAGTCGTCGTTAGATAAGCCAGGAACATATCGAGATCCTCCTGCCACAAAAATACACAAACGGTTTAAAAGGTAAGATTTCAGTCATGAAGGTGAACATGTACAGTACAATGGGCCTCATGTGAAAGACCAGAATAGATTCAGGGTGTCATTTCCTAAAATGAAAAGTTTTATGTAGGATGTATAAAACTGTGTGTAGCCTACTTTTTTGGCAGCATCAGTCAAAATGACAGATCATGGAAAAGTCTAGAACAACCTCTGCTTAGAGCAGGGGTGTCCAAACTTTTTGTCAAGTGTGCCAAAATCGTTGTGTCAAAAGTTCTTGTAGGGGAAGAAAATACAATTAAAATCAGGCCAATAAAGTCGTTTCATTTTGTTTTTGTTTTTATCCTAAACTTTTCTTTCAAAACACTTGCTATATTTAGCCACGTTTAATAAATTAACCAAGATTTGGATGTAGCAAAGTCTCTAGATAGAGGTGGTTGTATGTATTATTTAAGCTTAGTCATAAAAAGACAAACACTTTGTGTTGTACTTAACATTTTCCGTTATATATAAAAATATCTTTAAATAATTTTTTCCCAATCACAAATAAAAAGTTTTCTTTTGCATCAGCCACCAGGTTAAATTTGTATCATTCTTGAACTGCAGTTTGGGGGCCACACTTTAAACACCCTGACTTATAGAAAAAGCAAAGATCTACATTCTCTAGAGAAAACACAAAGATTGTTGTCCCCTTTCTAAAAGGCTGATCCATGATGGTTTTGTCTCTGTTTTATAATAATTGTAAAGCTGTTTTTTGATGTCACCTATGCTTCTAATGTAAGAAATGCACCATTTAGGACAGGAGAAAAAAGAAAAACAACATGGCGCTTATTTCTTACTGTTTTGTAGTTATTGAAGACAAAATGAAATTGGCTAACAAGTCCGAAATTAGACATAAAACTCTCAATCTGGGACACAGAAGTTGAGATCCAGTTCTGCCTCACCTGTGAAAGGATCGCCACCACCGATCTGAGCAGGACCCACCACGTGTCCTTTAGTGTTCTCGATAATGAAATTAGCAACTTGGTCGAGGAACATGGGGCTGAGGTCATTTTTCTGCAGGAAGTTGTGCGCCACCAGCCAGGGGTCGTCGGTCACGTTGTAAGGCAGCTTCATGGATGGCCCTTCCTCGTTCACGTCGATGGTGAAGACGTAGTCATACTCCTGAGGTCAGAAGGCGACTCGTCAGTCAGAGCTCTGGTGCAGCGTTCTTCTCCACAGCGCTCAGCTTGTCGTCTTACCTTTCCTTCGTACACAACGCTCTTAGAGGTCTGCTGGTTGGAGCCGCCGACCACGTCCCCGATTTTCACCCAGCGGCCATCGCTGACGCTCCACTGGTACGCCTCCACCTTCTGTTCGTCTTTGATCAAACGCGTCTGCCCGTCGCGATTCCCTGTAATAGATTTAATGTTAATCTAACATGGGTAAAAAAAATATGCACCGATGCCATCTGATAAAAATATTCCTACCGGGCTCGTTAAGGTGTTCTCTTCCAGGAAGGTCTTCCAGTTTGATGTCTCCAAGATCCCCCGTCTTCGGGTCTATGGTGGCTTTGGCGAGCTCGTCCTCAAAGGCCTGTAGATCTTCGGCGCTCGCCATGCGGTCCTCAGCTTCCGTAAAAATGCGAATAATGCCATCGCTGTGGGCAAAGAGGAAGCATTTCAGAAAATAAAACAGAAGAGCAAGTATTAAAAAAAAACATTCAGAGTGGATTGGATGCCACCATTAACATTACCTGGCACCAACAGCAATGTCGCCATTGGGTAGAACACAGCAGCACCAGACTGACTGGGCCGGGAAACGGATGGTCTGGCAGCACTCCCCTTGCCTCCATATCCTTAACGATCTGTCCTCTCCTGTGCTTATAAAATCTGAGACGAAACCACATCAGCATTAGATTTAGTGTCAGATAGAAGACATATTTTCATAGTAAGTGCTCCTGGATTTGTGTTTCTGTTTTCTCTGAGTCACTTCTCTGGACAGAGCAACGGACAACACATTTAATGTTAATAACTTGGTCTGTTCTTTTTGAGATTTACCCCCCCATAGAAAGTATTCCTCATCCAGAATTACTGCATTATGTTCTTTGTGTTCACATCGCAAGATTTAAAGTTTTCGATTTGATTTTCAAAACCTGAGTCCCCAAAGATAAAAATAAATAAAATCATAGGTGTAACAGGTTTGTGTAAAGCCACACGGCAGATACTACACTGACAAATTTCACTCACAAACATTCGGATGTCAGATGGGAACTCTCACACCAGATAATTTTTTAACACACCACACATAGCAGAAACATCTCATAAAATTATCTTTAGAGACATTGTGACAATCGGAGCACCCTTATCAGAAATGAGAAATGGATGAAAAATCTAAATAATTATCTTGCTGTGTGAACCAGGCATTAGTCGAGACAGACCATCTCTCATTCTGAGCCTGGTTCTGATGGAGGTGTGGTCCTCTTAAAAAAAAGTTGGTCCTCTTTACTGTTGTCACATACTTGATTAGAATAAATGAAGCAATCGCCTAGTATACCATAGCTTTTTACAATCCAATTTAGTCCAAACAATCTCAAATTGAAATGATAATTCAGGCTATCACGTTTGCACGTGAATGGGTCCAAATCTTGGAAACATGGATATAGTAAACAAACCTTGACTATTGGGGAAGACAGCAAGGCTGTAGATGTAGTTGGTGTGACTGTAGTAGACCTGTATGCATTCGCCAGTCACCTGCCACCTTCGGACACTTTTGTCATTGCTGCAGGATAAGAACTCTGTGTTGCTGATGACTGCCAGTCCCCTTACACAGTCCTCATGTCCTAAAGTGAAACACATAAGCTTTGATAAGCATTACACTCCCACAATGCACACGCCAAACTATTCAGTTTCCTTCCACTTCACAGTTAAGCACCAGTTTGTGTTGTTGTGTTACATGATTAAAATAAAATACACTGAATTTTGTGTTTGTAACCTGACAAAATATGCAAGAAATGAATAAGCAATAATAAGCAATTTCAGTCTTTCAGACAACATCTCATCGAATATAATCACTTGGAATTGTTTTAATATGTGGTGCTTTTCATTAATGTAGTTTCATGCGTCACGTTTAAGCATATTTAAAATAAAATTTACTTACAAAAAACAGCAGTTCAAATTGTTTGAACTGCTGTTCAAGCAATTTGAACAGCAGTTCAAATTGCTCTTTGTTCAAAAATTGTTCAAAATTGTTCAAAATTGAACAATTTGAACAGCAGATTGTTCAAATTGTTTTGAACAATTGAACAATCAGAAACAATCAGAAAGTTGCTTTCTGAAAACCTTCATTTTTAAAATGATTTATCAACTACATTCCCAATTTCAACCTTGATTATCTTACATTATCATTATTTGGTTCAGCTGGAACAGTTTGGAAAGTTAGTGTTACAATCGCTTTATGTTCTTAACATTTAACTTGCTATTAAAAAAACCCCACAATGGATTCAGTAGCAAAGCCAAATTTGTGTCCTCACGAACAAAAGAAAAAATGAAAATTAACCTAAGAATAATTCGGAAATGTTTCATTTACAGACAAAAATTTGGAAAATTAAAAAGCTGCGGCACTAATTACTTATAACATTTAATTATTAATATAACTTTATGTTCAGCTATGCTTCTGAGGTGAAATAATAAAAAAAAAAATACAATGCACCTTTCTAGTAAAAGAAAGATGAAGATGGCTCGATAAAAGATTCACCTGTAAACGTTTGCTCACATCGGCCAGCCTTCCAAAGCTTTATGGTCTTATCTGCTGATCCTGAAAGCATGAGGCCTTGTTCAGGTAGGATGATCACTGTCCACACAGCTGCAGTGTGTCCCTGTAGAGAGATCAGCCAGCACCTGATGAGCTTTCACTTTCAAAGCAAACCTTCAACAGGCTGTTTTCAGGTCATCTAATATAATAATACAAAAATATTGAACAGCTCGATCGCATATTAAACTGATCTGTCACTCAATGATAATTAGGACTTAATCAGAGATAGGAGAGTTTAAAATATTCAAATCAAAAGGAAATTAAAAATAACACATTTGCTCGAAGGATATAAAATATCTCTTTTAGCACTAAAACAGCTTTAATCAATTCAGTTTTTCAGAATATTTTCAATGAATTACTGAATTTTCAGTGCTTCAATGAAAAACGAAACTTGGAAAAAAAACAAAACCTTTGCATACCTGCAAAGTCATCATGCACTTCTCGTTGAGCCAGACTTTGGCCGTCGTGTCCCAGGAGCCACTCAAAAGCGTTCCAAATTTCCCAGAGGACAAAGTGCAAACTGAAAAAAAAAAAAAAAAAAGTATATTACAAACTTGAAGTCAACATGCATTGTCAACGTTCTTGATGCAAACAAATTAGTGAAAACGCACCTGTATTTTTGTGACCTTCCAGGGTGTAGAGGGGCTGCGGCCGGTCCAGAGTAAAAACACAAATGTTGTTATCATTCCCACCAGTGGCAATCAGCCCTCGGGGGTACGTTTCATTGGGTGCAATGACGCATACGCAAGATACAAAATTTGAGTGTCCAGACAGGCAATGCATCTCAGAGAATCCTATATCTGGGCTGTTGAGAGGAAAGTGACAAAAAAAAAAGACATAATTTGTAAATAAATCAGATTGTAGAACTAATAATCGCTAAAATATTTGTCACATAAATATAATACATCTTCATTCTGTAAGCAAGTAGTTATCTAAGGGATTACCCACGGATGAATACGTAAGCTGGTTCTCACATTTCTTTACAATATTCACAATGTTATCCATGGCTGTCTGCTGTATTCCTGAATACAAAATGGTTGTTTAGAAATGCCCTCTATCAAACCTCTGAGGCCTTCACAGAACAGCTAGATTTAAGTGACACACAGGCAGATTCCATTTTCTAATTAGGTAAGATAGGAAAACATTTGGTGCCCCTCGACTTTATTTAAGTGCATCAGAAAAAAGCCACAAACCATCTTTCAAATCTTTCACAAAAGAGTTCCGGTATTATTTTTGCAAGGTCCTGCATTTTCATCAGTGTCCACGCCTGAAATGTTAAACCAATGCTATTAAACTTAAGTAAAAACGCACAGGCATTCATCTGAGTCTTTAACTTTCTACATTAATAATATCTTTGAAAGCCTATCCTATATCTAGGCCGGATAAATTGAAAAGTTACTTTTAGAGGCATTATGCCGATACCTGTAGATACGTACATACTTTAACTCTTTATAACCACTTTAATAGTATTTGTCATTACATGAATATTAGATGATGACTATTTTGTTCGTATGCCAAGACATAAAAACCAATTTTAGGACAAATTTTTTAAGTTGTTCGGAACCCAACACTATTATATTCTTACTATTTTATTAACACAGCTTTCGGGGGAATTAGTCCAAATGACATTCACCATCTTTCCTCTCTCCAGAATAATGCATGTTCATGGACCAAAACAGGCGACTAAAGTCAGTTTTATAAATCTGCCATTAGCTACTATTCAGACTCGGGATCATCCACTGAAACGCCGAACTTCTCCGGCATTACCCCGACCACAGACAGGTGCAGCGGAATGAATGACAAAGCTAATTTCAGCGAATGTTAGCTTCCTGGCTAACCGTTACTGAACAAAGAAGATGATAACATGGATGCTTATGAGAGGAACTTTTCTTCTAAATGCCATTTTTAAGTCTCGATGCATTCCTTTGTCCTAAAATGACTTGTTAAGGGGCGTAAAGTGTTAACTTGGCAGCATAGTTAGCAAGCAGGAGGTTAAATGCTAATGCTAGCTACCTGGAGTTCGGTACCCAAACTCTTCCGGTTCGGTCTCTGGACACGGACACGAAAGCTCCCTCTGGAAAAATGGCGGTCGCCAGTCCCCTCACGTCCATCTCGTGGCCCGGGATGGAGCATCTGAGTTTGAACGAGTTAGATGATGCCATGTTTTTGACAACGACAACAACAAAGTGAAACTATGACACCAGTGTTAAAGCTAAGCGGTGTCGCTGTCAACATCCGCCGCTTCTGATTTCCGGAAAGGGAACTGTGTCACGCAAACGACTCGGTCTTTCAAAATAAAATGACTATTCTGTTTGTTTTATTTGGTAATTTGATCGCAATTCAATTCAAATACACTGTATTTGTGTTAAAGGGATATACATGTTGTAGTAACTCATAGCATCCAAGTATCTTCGAGTCGTGGATGGTGATGCCAGGGGCAGGAAGGATCTCCAGTAGCAGTCATTCATGCAACGATTCTGAAGAAGCCTCTGACGAAAGACCTGTATGTCTTATGGCTATCATGACATATGAACAGCTCAATATCCGAGTAGCAGAGACAATAGGCTATACCAAAGTAATATGGTCTGAATGACAACAATCCACCTCATTTACATTTCCCTGTACTTCTTAAATCTCTGTCTGGCTTGGTTAAAGCTGGGCAGAGAGACGTTGGGGTTTGAGATATGATTTTTGCCCATCATAATCAATGGAAGAGATGGTTTGAGTTTTCTCCTTGGTCCTGCTTTGTATCCTTGAAGCCTCCTTTTCAAGTTCTTGGAGTTTGGGGGTCAAGGTTCAGTCAGTATATCAGTTTTTGTGATGCTAATCAACTGCAACCAGCTCATAGTTGCAGCATGTAGTTCTGTTATGTTGGTTCTCATTTTGTATTTTTGGTTGAAGCATATCTCTCTTAGCTTTCTTTTTATAATATATAAACATGGAAAAAACATATGTTTTTAAACTAGGAGCAGCTGATTAGCATATCAAAAGCTAAAATAATATTTGAACTTTACAACCCCAACTCCCTGAGGACTTGAAAAAGAGGCTTCATGGCTGCAGAGCAGAACCAAGGAGGAGAAAGAAAAGGAGGAAGCTGAAACCATCTCTTCCTTTGATCATAATAGGCAAGAATCATATCCCAAACCGCAGTGTATCCCCGCATGTCTTGTTAATTATGCCAGACATAGATTTAAAAGGAAATAGCTTAGCATTGCTTGCCAACAACCTAAAGATGTCATCCAGGACATATTAATGTGGAATAGCATCTCCTGCTTGGATATTACGTTGCTAGCATGATTTAGAAAACAGTCTTCAGTCAGAGGCTTCTTTAGATTCATTGCAAGATTGACTGCTAATGGAACTACTTCCTGTCCATAGCATCACAATCCACAACAACTCTTTAAAGATGGATGATGAGTTACAACAATGCTTGGGTATTTTTGAATTGAATTGAATCGAATCAATTTGCCAAAAACAACATTTTCCCTTTTAAATTCACATGGGTGAGTTTTAAAAACGGCGTCCATGCCTTTAATTTCCTAACCGCGACTCAACCGGAAGCAGTACTGCTATTGCAGGTAACCAGGATTTGTCCAGCCCACACAGAGTCGGATGAGGAAGTAGCCGCTGGGTTGCTACATGCACTCCGCAGGGCAGCGTTAAAGCAAAGAAAAAAGTAAGTCGTGTTTTCTAGCATATAATAATATCATCACTGACACTTCAGGGGTTTAATAGTTTATTCTTACATCGTCATAGCTGAGTGTAATTCCGCTGGGCCCAGCTGTTAGCTAACATTGTTGGGGTTAAATGGAGCCAAGCCCATCACGGTGTCAGGTGTTATCAGTATGAATGGAGATGGAGGAAGCTTACCGTAACTACTTTTCGGTTAAAAATCCAGCATTTTTAGATTTAACTCACTGCTTACACATTATGGGCTTCTGCTGTGGTTTTATCCTCTTACCTGAAAAGATAAGATGAGATTCGTTTGTAAATGTGTCCGAGGTATCCCCAAATCTCTGTTTTAATTGACATCTGCCATTTATTTATAATGAATTTATTAATTGAAAATTCAGGAGACTGGACACAAGATTGTTGATTCTGACGCTCATACAGGTGTTATAGTATTTGCTATTAAAAGATTGATGTCAAACGTAACAGGTTAAAAATCGAGGTTGTGATAAATACAATATTTTTTTAAATCACAGCGTATATTTTTATTTTTGACTCCTTCTATTGCCTCAAGTGTAACAGAAACATTTTAGGCAATATATCTTCCAATTATTTCCAGTTATGATGTTGAAAACGCCATAAAAACAAATTGTGTTTTTTTTTTATTGTTGGAAGTGTTATTTTAGTATTAGAAGTAGTATTTTACTATTTTCTCCACTATTTTTTTTTTTTTTTTTTTTGTGAGTATGTCGATAAATATCAATGCATTTCTAGTGGTCATTGGTTGAGAGGCAGGGTGCACACTGGATGAGCCACCAATCCATGACGGTAACATAGAGACATGCAGGACAAACAACAATTCACATACTTGTATCTAAGGACAATTAATAGTGAACAATTAACTTTTTATGGTCAACATGGACAAATAGTTTCAGCTACAAGTGAAATGAAGTGAAGCACAAAACAAAAGGAGGCTCAAGCATTTCTTGTAACAAACAATGCAGATAGGATAGGACATCGCTGAAACGTCCTACATAGCAACCAAAGGTGACAATGAGCCAGAAAGCCCACAGGATGGCTGGGCGGGTCGGTGAAACTCGTTTAAACACTTTTCGAGTATTTATAAGCCTAAAACTTTCACCAAAGAAGCCTTTCTAACAGGAAACGAAGCACCTTTAGGAACTAGAGGAAGTCATCTCGGTCTAATCTATTGCGGTATTAAATATAATCTCAGGGAAACTTGGTTTGGATTAGTTTCCAGAGGCAGTGGGGATCCATTGAGCGGGAGCAACAGCAGAAATGAAGCTTCGCCTTCACTTCGTAGTGGATCCGATGGGCTGGCTCTGCATCAGCGTGGTGTTTGGGATCTGGCTCTACAACACTTTCTTCGTTCCCAAACTGGTGCTGCTCCCACACTATGACGAAGGGCACATCCCCTGGGCCTTAGTTGTTTGTGAGTGTCGCTGTTTCTCCTGAGGATTTCAGTAGCGGTCCAGTGAATGGCTCTGGCTCATTAAGCCTCACGTCTATATGTATCCACAGGTTATTACCTAGCATCGGCTCTATGTGTGATGGCCCTGCTCAGAGCTTCCACCGCAGATCCTGGACGTCTTCCTGTGGATCCACATATACCTCACTCTGGTATGGAAAGCCTTTCTTTCTGTGTCTCTTTTAGTCTATCATGAAGTATTTGCAGCTCTAAACTATAGATGTATTTGTCTCACAGAAAGAGAACAGTGGGAGTTGTGCAATAAGTGCAACTTGATGAGACCGAAAAGGTCGCACCACTGCAGCCGCTGTGGCCACTGTGTGCGCAGGATGGACCACCACTGCCCCTGGTGAGCATATACGGTTACTCTGATCTCATTTATTCACAAGTGCTTGCTTGACTTTGTTTGACATGTTGAATAGCAGTAAGGGTTTCAGTAATCTACCTTCTGTATTTACTGACTGAAATAGTCTTCGCAAAAGTATTCACACCATCTTGAACTTTCTTGCATGTATTTTATTATTTTACAAGTAAAAATCTGAAAACTATGTTTAGCATCTTCTGAGTCGACACTGTGTGGAATCATGTTTTCACTTACGGCTGTAGGTCCTCTATAGTACATCTCTACCACCTCTGCCTAGCAGCAAACTGAGATTGTTGCTCAATCTTCTTCGCAAAATAACTCAATTTCACATAAGACTGAGGCTGTCAGCTTTCTACAGATTCTCAACCTTAATTGGACCATTCTAACTATCCATCCATCCATTTTCTAACACCCTTGTCCCTAGTTGGGTTGGGAGGGGTGCTGGTGCCTATCTCCAGCTAACGTTCTGGGCGAGAGGCAGGGTTCACCCTGGACAGGTCGCCAGTCTGTTGCAGGAAAACACAGAGTCAAATGGGACAAACAATCACACACACACACACACACACTCACACCTAGGGAAAATTTAGAAAGACCTGACAGTCATGTTTTTGGACTGTGGGAGGAAGCCGGAGAACCCGGAGAGAACCCACGTATGCACAGAACATGCAAACTTTGTGCAGAAAGACCCCAGGCTGGGAATCGAACCCAGGACCTGCTGCAAGGCAACAGTGCTACCTACTGCGCCACTGTGCAGCCCCCATTCTAACTAATGGATATAATTTGATCTAACCCCTGAACCTCCACCGCAGGCTGAGGACTTTTCCATCCTCAGATTTCTTTAAGTATTATCTTATATTTAGCTTAGAGCTGGATGATATGGCTGAAAAACCTATCACAGTATAAGTGTTTCCTATCAGTTGATCATTTTTCATTAGTTTTTGTTTTAAATATCTGTAATGATATTTAAAACAATATTATTATTGTTTTAATGCTTTACCCACATTCTCCTCTCCAGCTGTTGTACTCACTTTCTCCCTTCACTCTTTGCTGCTGTTTATTATTTTTAAACAGTTGAGGTGCGGTGGCGAAACCTGAAATTGCTGCTGCACAAGTTCCTCAACAGGTTGTTGCTAGGTAACGAAAGAGTGAATGAGTTAGTACAGGGGTGCCCAAAGTCGGTCCCTTGAGGGCCGGCATCCTGCATGTTTTAGTTCTTTCCCTGGTGGTAGTAACAACCTTTTCAGCATGTCAGTGTTCTCCTAAAGCCTCTAATGAGCCATCATTTATCCAGGTACATTAAACCAGGGAGAGAACTAAAACACGCAGGATGCCGGCCCTCAAGAACCGACTTTGGACCCCCTGAGTTAGTAGATTAATAGCCTAAAGCCTTTCCTCTTACATCTCCCAAAATGCTTTGTGATTCTGGATTGGAAGTTCAGTGAAGTTATTGAACTTTCGATTGGCCGTATTATCAATGGATACTGATCATGTGTGTGTTGCCGAGCCACAGCTACATCCATCTTCCCACTAACTGTTATCAGCTTCCCTGTTCCTGCTGACAAAGAGCATGCCCACGTCAGCTGCCTGTACTCGTGCAGCTCCATAAGTGATCCCTCTCATACCCTGTGACAGCCAGTTTAAAGGTTCCAGTTCCTTTCAAATTGGATCCGTTCATTTCCTGTCTCTGTTCTGCATGTATATTAAAGTCGCCTCAGTTTTGTATTTTTGTGGATTCTTTTTGTACATTACTTTCAAATTTTTCTCTTGTGTATTGGCGAAAATCAGAAGCACAAACTTTACACATTAAAGGAGAGCTGATTCTTGAAACTTGAAACTTTTTTTTTCTTTTTGAGGTGCCAGGGTGCCGACCAGCCTCACTGTCTCCTCTCTGATGATGTTGTCCAGGAATACATCCATCCTGACGTTCAGAAAAGTTCAAACCCTTACTCCCGTTTCCTGTCTTGCAGGATCAATAACTGCGTGGGAGAAGACAACCACTGGCTCTTCCTGCAGCTGTGTTTTTACACTCAGGTCCTCAGCTTATTCACACTGGTGCTGGACTTTTGCCAGTACTATTATTTCCAGCCCCTGACAAGACTAGACCAGGTGATTTAATGTGTTTGCATCCTTGCCAATATCTAGAAATAGCTTTAACTTGTACATAAATTATAATCAAACACAGCTTCAAGAAAGAAAAACAGAAAATCTGGAGTTGTTTATTGTATTTACTGGGGTTTTTTTTCACCTTTCAGGAAAAGTTTACGACACGTCATGAACTGGCTCTGCTGCGAGTTTCAGCGCTCATGGGCGTTGTCATGTTCGGTGGCATGTCGAGCTTGTTTTACTCGCAGATGGCTGGCGTCCTCTCAGTGAGTACTTTTAAGGACATTAAACTGCTGCTGCTCTGACGTTGCCTTTTCCTGTTATTAAATTATTCTACATACAGCAGCCTGCAATATTAATGGCATCCCAGTGAAGGGGTGTACATATTGACTTGGTGACCCCAACATGACCTTGTTTGCCTTTGAGGTTTTGATTGAATATTAACTTCCTTGTATACTTGTCCAGCTGTGTTCTTCACTGGTCCAGTTGCTTCAATCGCTTTAATTTTTGATCCTACTGAAAATACGAGCAAATTTATGAAAGTGCTCACCATTTCCTGCTTTACTTGAATGACATTTTTTCACATCTTTCCTATTTGCAAAGAGAAGGCTGGCAAAGAGAAATCGGCCTCGCTCCTCACAGAAACAGAAAATTCTGGATTAGAATTTAATTAGAAGTCTTACAAACTGTCATTAGCTTCAGCGAAGAATAAATTATATTATTTATAATTTATTTAGATAATTTATATTATATATTTATATTAAAGGGCTTATGAAGAGCGCCAAAATGACCTGAGTGAAGTTGGTCCCCCACCCTCTTCAAATCAAGCAAGATTGGTGTCAAATGTTTGTGCTGCTATCATTTTAAAAATATTAATATCCAGAGGTCATCAAAGATCAACCAGCCACCCACATTTAAAAACACAAGGTTGCTACTTTTTTGTGATACAGTGGAATAAATAATCATATATGATTTCTTTTGTTATTTTTTGCAGGATATGACCACTATTGAGAAAATGTCTGAGTTCTCCAGTGAAACGTGAGTCTGTTTTTCTTATCTAACGGATGGTTGCAGCTTGAAATTCATGCAAATAAAAAGAGGTTCCATTCAACAACTTGAATATCATTCAAATCATCAGGTTCTATATTATTGTTTCTTCTGTTTGTTTTAAACCTCAATATGTAGGCACATATCAAGCTCCAGGAGTTCATATCATATGTACATTCATAGAGTAAATGGTTTTATAAATCAAAAAAACGTGCTTTAAAGCACCTACAGTATATAGCATCTATATTTTAGGACTCATCCAAGTTTAAGTTGGCTTTATAGTTAAAAAAGGAAAAGGCTGTGGGGATTTTATGCTTTTTACAATAAAGGTTGTGTTAAGAAAATGAATGTTGATTTTTATTAAATGTTATTTGTTCAAGAGAAAATATTGAAACAAATAAATTGAAGTTTTGCCAATGTGATTCTTCAGCCCTGTGTTATCAAGATCAGTCAAGTTTATGTGCACAAACAAGAAGTTTGACTTCAGTTTCCCATGCTCACACTGTACAGATATTAAATATAAATACATAAACATTAAATATGATTAAAAACCAGCTAAAGAACACTGTCAGGTTTTCCCTCTGTGCATTGTCCCTCTGGCCTGGCGGGCCACCAGGCTTTACTTGTACCCCCACTAGGCTAAGCATTGTTTGTTTATATGTTTCAGGTGTTTTGTGGCTTTTATAGTTTGTGTTTAGGTATTGTTAATAATGTCTTCCAATAACACATAATTACTTAGTGATATTTTAAATCTTTTTTTTTTAAACTCAGCAACTGTATAGGCTGCTGAATGACTGCCATTGTGCCCTCACCACTGGGCTTAGCAAAATTTCAGAGGGAAATCCTCACTGTGTTTATATATTTTTTGTAAAAAATAGTACAAATAGGCTTATCTTGTTTTACAGCAGAGAAGCTGACTATGTAATGTGAATGTAGCACAAAATGGGAGACTTCCAAACACAGCTTTAAGTAGATTGCACAATATATTGTGTATATAAATAAAGATGTGTTATTCCTGTTTAGTTTTCTCTATGCTGTTTATATTGTGAGTTTATTGAAAAAAAACACAGAAGCCCAAGGCTGACCATCAAGCATATAACTTTCAGATTTTCAGATAGGTTTCAGATTCTGTTTGGGTTCAGATCAGCCTTTTGATCTAAACCGGCTGTGGTCTACGACAGTTGTAAATTGTGATCAACACAGCAAGGGAGCTTATGCCTTTTGAACATGTTGTAGAAAATAGATTTTGGGTCACAGCTCACACATCGCTATTTGCGCTTTTTGTTTTTAACAAATATTCATGCCGTCCCCGATGCCGTGCCGCTCTGGGCAAGGAGCTAATTTTCTCAAAAGCAGCCACTTAGCTGTATACGTAAAACAAAACTTCCAAATGCTTTAAGGTGATTAAGGTATTTTTCTGCTTAGATATGGTACAAAAAGAACGTGGCAGTGGGCGCTCGCTGAGGTTTGTGGCACTCGCTGGAAACTTCTGTGGCTCCTCCCGCTGCGCAGCAGACAGCCTCTCCACGCCGGCCACCACTACCGCAGCCACGTGTAGCTCTGTGACTCTACATTCCCCTTCCTGCCTGCACTTTCGGTAGAAGTTGCTACAGTTGAACACTCCACATACTCCTAAAACAAATCTGTGTGCACACCTTCACCGCCCTCTTGCTGCGCTACGAGAGCTGGGCAGCAGATACTTGTGTTGTTTTGTTTTGGTTTTTGCTTGGTTTTATTCAGTTTCTCTCCAGGAACAGGGTCACAAACACTATTTTGGAATCTTGTTAAAAAGTTTTGATCACTGTGACTGCTATTTTTAGCATCTGGAAACCACCTTTAATGGTTATTTACATGATGGGGATGGAAGCAGTGGGACATCTCTCAGGTTATGTCATAAAGAGCCTTCACTAGTAATTAGCTACAGACAGAATAACTACAAATCTGTTAGAAGTGTTTGATTTTTGTATAAAGTTTGTGCCTTGTTTTTGTTTTTGGTATTTACCAAATTTTAGAAAAGGATCTGAAGTATGACTATCTTCTAATGATTCATGAATGTTTTCTTTGATTGTTTTACTATGGTTTTAACTACAATGTGTGTATTTTTAGGAGCATAATACCACTGAACAAAGTTGATAGCTTTCGATCTAGAGATGTCATATGACTGCTGAGAGCACTAACGCAAAATCAAGCTAATATAATCACTCCTCGATAGTGACTTTTGTAGTTAATCCTGCTGTTAAATATGAGTTTAATATTCACTGATCAGTAGTTGATGTTTGCTGTATATTATTTGTCAAATTATACTGTTAGAGATACCTTGAGTCATGAAGAGTTCAAGGTACAGTCATAAGATAAAAAAAATCTATCTCTTATACAGTCATGGGAAAAGCTAAGTACACTCAGTGCATAATTTATTAGCTTGTAGAACCACCATTAGCAGCAATAACCTGACTTTATCAGTCACTCAGCATCAGTCCAGTGAGGACTATAGCTCTTATTTATGGCTCATCCACTACACCATATCAATTAGATTGAGGTCAATAACCATAGCAACACATTGATTCTAGTTACCTAATTGGCTAATTTTTCTATCTGTCTGACCTTTACTGTTGGATAGATTAAACTTTGACATACAGAGGAGTTCAGGGTTCTGTGGCTACCAAACAAGCCCAAATCATTGCTCTGATTGTCATATGGTATTGGGGTATTTGTCCTCACAGCACCGTATTTATCAATACGGCGCTGTGTGTTATGGTCAAATATCTCTGCTTTAATCTCAATTACAGTACAGACCAAAAGTTTGGACACAACTGTGTGTCTAAACTTTTGGTCTGTACTCAAAACAGACCAAAAGTTTGGACACACTTTCTCATTGAATTCAATGAGAAGGTGTGTCCAAACTTTTGGTCTGAACTGAGTACAGACCAAAAGTTTAGACACACAGTTGTGTCCAAACTTTTGGTCTGTACTGTATGTCTTGGTGGTTTGTACCATTTTTACCATTCCGGGAATGAACTTTTAACATTTCACATACAAACTGATGGTTGGAGAACCTGCAATTGAGCTCTTGTTTTGTTTTTGTCAATTTCTTTGAGAGTGAACAGTCTGAAATGGAAAGTTTTCTGGGATGTCCACTCAGGAGAATTGTCAACTGACTTAAAAGATTTCCACTCTGAACAATCTTTATCTCTGTAGAGTGAGGAGCTTTAAATTATCCTGGAAGTGTCTCTATAATTCTTCTGAGGTTGACTGATTGAAACAGGTGCGTCTTTCTTCATTATTGCTGATGATTTTGGTCCTTGTCATTGTGTTAAAGGGGCAGTATTATGTATTATTTAGCTTTACTTCATGTGATAATCATATTACCTAATCAAAAACATACCTGGAGGGTTACTTTGATTCTTTCATGCATGTTTGAGAAATCCTTGAATCTCCCATGGCAACCATTCAGCTATGTAAGACGTGTAGTCTCACTGAGTGACGTCTTTTCCGCGCAATTTCCCTATTCAGCTCCTCCGGACTAGCGGCAGCAGCAATTAGCAAACAGCTAGTGGAAGTATGAGTCTGCTGAACTCATCATATGAACTACTTAGCAGTACAGTGCTGCTTAAAACATTGTAATGAGTGTCAGAAAGAGCAGGAACTTCTTAAAGAGACATGGGGCCAATTTCAAGGTGTTCAATTGCAAAGTCAAATTTATTTTAAGTAATTTTTGATGTATATAGCATTTTTCATAATAACAAAAGTTAACATATTTACTTTATTGTGCTGTAAAATGGCACTATGTACCTGAAAAAGACATAATACTGCCACTTTAGCTCAAACCTGTAAGCTTTTATAGAGGTGGTCAAACTTGCTGATGATCAGTTGCAATTACAAAACAGCACCTGACTGCTACTTTTTCTCTAAAATCTAAAACAAGCATCACACTAATACTTAGATTTTTCCCTTGACTGTGCTGACAGTTATGGAAACTTGATTTCTTCCACCTGTGTAAGTAAAATCAGTGTAACAAGTCAGTTTGCTGCTGAATAGATAGAAGAAATATAGTCATTTTCACATTCAAAGAATAAATATACTGACCACATTGGTAATCCGTTATTTTAAATCAACTTGCTGTATTGACCATAGCACTTGCAATACAGAGGATTGGTACAAATAGTTTTCCTGTGGATTTTGAGACATGACATTTGAGTCCTGTAGTCCTGTATTTTTTCTGAATGTTTTTAATTTATAAGTGCATATTTATATTTCTGATAGGGAAGCTCACAGATTAGGATTGTTGTGGAAACATACATAGACAAAGCAGGAACTATACATTTATTTCTAGAAACAGGCATATAAAGGAAAAAATAATTCAAATTAGCAGAGCAAACCATAACATGCTGTCTAAAATACAAATAATATCAATTTCCAACACTTTGTTACTAGACATTCACAAAATGGCTATTTCTAGCAAAAGTGAAGGACTGCCAGTTCAGTTCCAATTTACAACAAAAGTCATTTCAGTTCAATATGATTAAATTTTATAGAATACAAACCCACTCCACTCAATCTAAATTATTCCAGTGAAACCCATTTGGTTCTTTGTAGGCAGGGATTTGTTGTTGATTTATTGTTGTTATGCTTTCTTTTTAAATTTGTTTTAGGTGCTATGTAGCTTGATAATCAACAATCCTATCCCTATTAAGAACTGTTTTCTACAACAAGTTATGTGCTAAGATTTCTGTTCAGTCTTAATGCTTACCTAACTATTCTGTGCTAACAGTTTGCTAACTGTGCCGTGCTTACAGCTTGCTGTTCTATTCTCACACTAAGCTGACTGTTCTTCTTGCTAACTCTTAGCTAACCGTTCTATGCTAACACTTGGCTAACATTTGCATTGTAAAACAGAGCTAACTGCCTTGCGAACAGCTAGCTGCTCTTCTTGCTAACACTTAGCTAACAATTCTGAGCTAACATTTGGCTAACATTTGCATTGTATGAGATCCTTCTGAATATTTAGCTTACTGTTGACGCCTGACAGTTTATAAATTGTTCTGTGCTAAACTTAGCTAACTATTTTGTGCTAACACTTGGCCATCTGTTTAAAAACAGGAACAGTATCTTATTGTAATGAGAAACTTTCTTGTTTTAGCTTGTTAAAATGTGTTTTATGTTTTAACAAGATTTTTGATTTCAATAAAACCAAAATATGTTCTAGTCATAACAGTACATTTCCAACAATGTAGGGTGTTTGCGTTTCATTTAGAGAAAATATTGAAAAGATGGAGAGTGAGAGGAAAACCTTTATGCCTTTTTAAGAAGTGACCTGTCAGCTACGTATTTTTGTAAGTTGATGAAATGAGAAAGTTTATCCATTATAATGAGATATGAAAACGAGTTTTGTTTCTCATTTTGACAGTAAATTTTTTTTGCTTTAACAAGACACTGCTCTTGAATTTATATCCTAGCCCTGGCAGTTAAATTCTCCTGTATTTTCGTGCTAACAGCTAGCATCAAAATGTTGCAAATGCATGTTTTTTGCAGTTTAGGCAGTGGTGTTTGCTCTGCTAACACTGTATAATTTATTTATGATTGTTTTGTTATATCTGTTTGAAACTGCTGGAGACTTTACTGATTTAATTAGAGAAATAGGTCATGCCATAGTTATACTAGCTTTGTGTGAGCAAGTTTCTTTGAAAAACCTGTATGTAAACAAAGCCTATCGTGTGTGGAGAGAATACTATATTATCCAAGTAATTTTAAGTGCCTGTCCAGGCCACCTTTTTTTTTTCTTTTTTTTTTAAATGTTTTTTTGCCATCACTGTACACTCCACACCGACCAAAGATCTGGGAAAATGTTGCAATAGTCAGCAAGCATTTATTAAATGCATGTTTCACCAAGTTTTTGATGGTAGCGGTTCAATAATATGCACTGAATTTTATGCTAGCACACAGTCTGTTTTAATGTGAAGACTTAATTTTAAAAGGAAGATAATTTAAAAAAAAATAAGTCCTCACTATTGGTACGTGTTGAATTTTTTCCGGTTTGAATTTGCATGAGCGTGGTTTCATATGTTTGCTCATCGGTTTTTATAGCTCATGTTCTTGGATGTTTGAAAACTTTTTATCATGATTTTTAGGTGTTTGTGGAGGCAATGCAAGGGAAAATGTATGTTTGATTTTTTTTTTGATAAGTTGTTTTCTTTTTCTTATTTGGTTTCAGATTTTTGAAGCAATAAACATTGTTCATAATTTTTCTTTGACCGCTTTTTTTTTTTAATGTATTATTACGTTTACATTCTGGCTGATGAATTTGGACCTATGTCTGAACTTTAATGATGGCTGCCAAGCTTAACATTACAAGTCACCGCCTTGCACTACATCACTCTCAGTTGTAGACGTGAATATTTCCATCAGGCAGCTGTTACTTGGCATCTCACAGGAGATTGGAGTTTGGACCTTTGGAATTTTTTTTAACTTTGTTCTTTTTAGGTTTCTTAATATTTTGTGTTCAAGCCTTGTTTTGTTTTAAGTCAGATCTCAACACTGGAACATTTGTTTTATGAATGTGTTACCAGTTACTTTTCTGTTTATAAGTCTTATATAAAGTTGCCAATTTATTGCGCTGCAAATTGTGATTGTAGCAAACATATAGGTATTCATATTTGAATAAATTACATTCTGAATATGTTTCTGTCTGTTGCATTTTTTGTTTTACAGTATGTGATCTTTACTTACAATTTTGTGCAACATATTTGCAATTAACAGATTTTCCCCCCATAATTTAATGTTTCAGATTATCAGACAAATGTTAATACCAGAAAAGATTAGCTGAGTGAAAACAGAAAAGCAGTTCTTAAACATTGTTTTTTTTTTTTTTTTTAAAGCTACATGGCATTAGGTACATGATTATGATTAGGAGAAGTCCAAGTGGTATGAATACTTTTGCAAGGCAAATGTGGGTATAAATGTTGATATAATACTAGTTTCAATCACACATTTTTCTAAAAGGCATCATTACATTATAGTCTGAATCTTAAAAACAAAATGTGTCAAATGTTCTGGGAAAACAAAAGTTACAAAGAGTGAAAATATTTCTCAATTTCACTTGAATCCATAAATGTAATATGAAACAAAAAGCAATGCAGTTGAAATAAAAGATAAGAAAAGAAGCCAACTGAATTGTCTTTGGCACCTTTACCTTATTAAAGATATGAGGATTAATCGAGAGAACAGATTTAACTAAACCATGTTTCTTTTTTAAACAAAAATAATTAGCATGAATGTTGCACAAGTGGCCTGAGGCATCAGTTCAGCCGTCTCTAATCGGTCATTGTCCTGACAGCATGTTTTAAGTCTCAGCGATGCGTGCCAAATGTGTGCACAATCTGTGAACACAATCCAAGTGTCCTGTCTAACATGGCTTTATGCTTTTAACATAGTCTGACCCAAACACACACACTCATTGTGCCACCCTCGGCAAACTCGATGGTCCCCAATTGTTCTCAGCTTGAAGGAGGTCATGACACCGCAGCGTGATCGGGAGGATGGGATCAGTTAATCTCTGTGCGACTTTTGTGTTTATCATCCAAGGTTGAGTCATTATATGTTAAACTGCGCTGTTTGACTTTGCTTAATAGCTCCCAATTATTATTAATAATATTTTAGAAAGACCACAAATGGAAGTGGCGTCTTTAAAATGGTTAATAAATGATTTTCTGAAACAAAAAAGGCTCTTATGAGCTTGCTGGGGTTTTAATAAGGGTTAATGTCACAAAAACAAGGGGTTTCTAACACATGTAATTTGTCAGCTTTGTCTCTCATGATGGCGTTTAAGGGATCCAGTGCAGATAATAGCAGTCTACTGCAGTCTGCTTCTAATCTGTTGTAATGGTTGGGTCTGCTGGGCTAATTAGATAAATGACCACCTGCTCTTTCTGTCATCTATGACATCTGGCTGAACAAAAGAAAAATAATTAGCCACATGCCTAACAAACAGCTATGCCTCGAACAATTACATCTCAGATGCATGTTTACCTGTCTGGTATTGGAGTTCTGCGACTTGCCGTGCTTTACTGCTATTTTGCCGAGCTTAGACTCGGATTAAAGTATCTGAATTTATTATTGGGTCGCTAGCCATCAGGACTGTGATTATTTAGTGATTTCTGTCCATGATGGCTGTAGATCTACCTCCAGAGCAGACTATGCTTTAGGTGTCGTTCTCACATTAAGATCCTTCATCTTTCCTTAAATCTGGAAATATTCTGTCATCAAAATAAGGTTGCATTTTAATTTTCTTTCGCACCCTTATCACAGAAGGTAACTGATTTAATGTGTCTTCTCCCTAATAAAGGCGTAATTAGATTTATTAGACCTCAGCAGGCCCCATTCGTGGCAGGTGTCAGACGAGTTCCTCCATTTTGCAGTTCCACATGCTAAACTTCCTGAACACTCGGGTTATTGATTTTCAAATGCTGCGTCATTTTAGAAAGGTGAAATCCAATTAAAAGTTGAAGTTAAAACAGCTAATCCAATCAAGACGATGAAATGTATCGATTCCAACCTTAAAATCAATATCGTGGGCTGCTCTCATGCAGGGACTGAAACATTTTCCATTTTGCTCCCTGAAAGTACGAAGCACACTTCGACAGCCGGAGAATGCATCTAAGTTTTTATTTTTTTAATAAGTGATTCAAGTAAACAAAAGATTTCACTTGGGTTGTCTTCTGTAAACACTTTGATTTGTTCTTTTTTGTTTGGATTCTTTTTATGTTTTATGATGACAATAATGGTACTGCTGACTTGTTTCACTGTTTGTGGTGTACATGAACATTGTATTAAACTATGCTAACATATATTTGATAAAGTAATCAGGTTTATGCATTTCCCTATTAGTCAAACAATCAATCTGATGTGATTTTTTTTCTTTTCCCTCTGAATTCTCTCAATTATTATCGAATAAAGAAAAAAAAAAGTCAGTTTGAGTTTTTTCTTTGCTCTGTAATTTGTTTCTATCGGACAGATGGATGTGTTGCCCAAACCTTATGAGACAAATCTGCTTTAACTTATACTGTATTTACAGGTTTCTATTTATGAAAAACAGCAGATTTAACTGGTGTTCCAACAGTTATTGGCAGGTTTGAGCCTGCCGATAACTACCAGCTCTCTTTTATCTTTGGACGATAGTTTCTTCCAGATCTTGGTGGTGTCGACATATCCAGATAACATCCGCCTCTTCACAGCTGTTTGGACCAATGATCTTTGAATCTACTATAGTTTAGAAATGGCTCCATAAGACATTCCCAACTTGTGTGAATCTGCAGTGCTCCATCTTGGATCATCACTCAGATTTGTGTCCTGAAATGTTCTAATGAGTGCTTTTGAATAAATTCACTTTTACACAGGCAATCATGGTCACCAATAGACCATGAGCTTGTCAAGTTAAAAGACTTTCAACAACCTTTGGCGTCTGTCTATACCCACTTATCCTTGCAGGATTGTGAAATATCCACAATAAATTTAAACGAGCACGCTGGAAAAAGAGCTATTCAAATAAATCAGAAAGTCTCCAAATTGATAGAAAATGTGCTTGTAAACGTCTGACCACAACTTTATTTCTAAAGTAAAGAAACACTTATTTTAATTCGATTCAGCCTTCTTGCCCTCTCATTTCAACCATGTGTGATTACATATGCTAAGTTACTTTTTCCAAGTCCACCCACAGTCGTTGTGGGGAAATCCAGCTGCCACCGAGCGACCGCGCTGAGGAGGATTGGAATGTAGCAGGAGAGAAAAACTCTTTTCAGATAACATTTATGTGCACACGCAAAGCTGCTTAGTTCACAGAATAGAAAAAAAACCCAGCTGGGCACAGATGGTCTTAACATGGTCTCCACCCCGCCCCCGTCTGAACAAACACTTTTACAAATGACTTCTGTTTATATTAGATCACAGAAGACGTTTAATAAAACTATCGCAAATGGAAACTTTCCCACCTGGGCACAATTTGTTCATTGTTCGTCCGACCTTGTGAGGAGCATTAATAAAACTTTATTTTAACAGGTGTTCTTACAAATTCAGGTTCTCACATTTTGTTACTTCACAGCTACAAACACTTTGGGTGGGATTTTATGTGAAATGAAAGGAAAATGAGACATGGTTCAGTTGTTAATGTTTTCCCAAAATAATAATAATTAAAAAATCCATTGGCTTTATCCACCTATCTTTGAAGGGTTGCAGAGGAGCTCGTCTCATAATAATAATCAAGTGCCTTGAGCGGTTGTCTAGTTAGTAAACGGTATGCACTCCTGTACTGCAGGAATAGCTGACTTTATACTGCAATAGACTGGAAAAGAGCATCACCGTCCAACCCAAAAAACAACCCTAAACATATGGCTTAACATTGTGTGTCTTTAATTGTAGATGTAGATGCCACAGATGGTAGCGTACAAGCTGGTATTGGTGTCGTTCCACTGGTTGAAGTCTTACTTTCTGTGGTGGCATCAGGAGGTACTGCAGACGTCATGGCAGAAGGGGGTGCTGTGACTGGGCGCCAATTGTTTTGGAGGTTGCAGAGGTGGGTGGCTTGGAGGTGACATGAGATGAGAGGTTATGAACAGATGCAGGTGGTGGTGTTCAATTTCCCTTCGTTTCCCTGACCAACCTTCAGTATTTCCTCTTGCCGGTTATATCCACAGCCACTTCTTCCTCCATCAACATGTCCTCAACTGAGCCATCAAGCTGAATAAATGAAAAACACAATGTATCAAGCATTTTGTTCTATTTATGGTAAAAGTAGAGAAAACAAAAGTAGGATTTAAAAATGAAAAATAAATTATATATATATATATACTGTATGTACCGTATATAGGTTAACTGGCTTTGCATCCCCAGTGGCGATGACATGCTCTGCTAGAGAAGTGCGACCGAGGTGACCATCAAACAGATCACTGTAGTTTTCTAGCAACCTTAACAGTCCTCCTTTTTCCGCAGAATTTAAGTTAGCTTTGTCAACTTTTTCGTTAAGTGAGAGCTGTGGAGTGTTCTGCACAGTCATCGTTCCACACTCAAGATCAGCCTAATTTTCACAGGGTTCATCCAGAAATGGGGGATTGTCATCCATAATCACTGTTCTGGTTGGAACATGAATTGTTAGTTAAGTGCGAGTCATAAAGTCCATCCCAAGAACTAAGGGGGATGACAGGTCCTGCACTACCACAGATTGTTGAAAGATTGACTTGCCCATAAAGCCAATGGTCAACCAGGTTACTCCTAATGGATTGCAGTCAGTGCCGTTGGCCAGTCTTATGGGTGGGGAATTCCATTGATTCTTTAATGAGATATTTTGGGTCTTTTCAGGTATCAACTCTGCATTTACAGCTGAAAGCGACCCACCTGTGTCGAGTGTGGCCTCCAACGTGATTGAGCATAGGTAGTGAATTTGGGACTGACATAGGCAATGAGGGCAGAGTTACTGACTGGGGGGAGGGTTAACCCTGTGAAAAACTCTCCCCCCCGTGAAGTTTCCCTGCTTCCTACCCGCTAGTTTTGTTTCTCTTGCCACGTTAGTGGTTTCTGGTTCTGCAGTCTGTGTCACAGGATGATAATCTGCAGGTGGAGTTTTTTGGACGCTCTCAGGTCTTGGAGAATGTCGAGCTCCATGATAATCAGTGGGACAGTTCGGGCATGTGCGGGATGTAACACCAGGCAGGGAACATTTAAAACAGTAGGGTCCACCATCAGTTCTACTTTTCATCTGGACTCTTGATGGCTGTAACAGGCTGGTGCCGAGAACAGAATGTAGCTCATGGGCACGCAGCACCAAATCAATTACTGACCTGATAGGTGTTCCATACAGTGCCACTCTGTACTTCTCAACTGCATGTTTACAGATAAGGTCAATCTGCTCTTGCTCAGACGGAGGGTTCCTCAGTCTTTTGAACTCACTGAGCCTGTGGGCCGCAAACGTTGGTAGAGGTTCTTCGGGGTGCTGGAAACTGTCCAAGATACCTCTCATAATATGCTCCTGGTTGTCAGCAGGTAAGAACAAAGTTCTGAAAAGTTCACAAAATTCAGTGCAAGTAGATACATGAGAGTTGAGAATACTAAACCTCTTCCTTAGTTCCTTAGCTAGAAAATGTGGTAATTCTTTGAGAATCTATGTGTCTGTTAAGTACAAAGAGGTCTTGTAAGCTTTGACAGACTGCAGCCATTCCTCTGGGTGAAGACCACCATCATTAGTGAACACAGAGGGTTCTAATTTTGCTTGGTGCAAAGTGGCAGCGAGGACTCTGGTAGTATTAATCAACTGTAGCGAATCCGAATGCAAGGCGCTGGAAAAACAGCAATATGCAATTTTTTTGGTCAGGCATAAAGACTGGAAGGACAATTACTATAAAACACTTCCAGAAAGCAAAGAGAAGCGTTGATGAAGACCTCTTTAAAAGGCTACAATAAAGCAATATAAACTTTCTTTCTCTCTCTGAATTTGCATAACAAGCGTAAAGGAGTTAGAAACGGGGGAAGAAGTTTGTGTGGGAGGATGAGACGGGGCGGGCGGGGGGGATAGTTGAAGGTTGCAGGGTCAGGGGACGTCTAATTACCACTGTCAGGTTCGAGTCACTGGGGTCAATCTGTTGCTGATCCTTTTTTTTTCATTTTCCCATGATGCAGCTTGGCGAAGGACTGGCCTACATGTGGCCCAGCATGCTTCCACTGATGCCCCTTTGATTAGCTGTGTTGTCTCCCACCAGGGCAAGGAGCGCGCTCAGTGATGGCTGGGAATCTGACAGAGAGGTCCATTAAATGGCAGCTTTGTTATGACATGTCGGCCCGGACGTGGTGGATGGTGAGTGGAGATCTGGAAAGATGCGATCTAACAAGCCGTGTAACTCATTTTGTTGTTGCCGTTAGGTTGAGGCAGAACTGATGATGATGTCTGTACACCTGATGGTTTCTGCTGTAGCACTAATGAGAGTCTGTTTTCATAGAGGAACCTTTAAGGAGCACGCTTGGCTCTACGATGAATCCGCTTGGTGATTTTAAACGCTTTTGTTTGGCTTCAGATATTTGAAGATTTTTGAAGATAGACACAAAGCAAAAAAGTTGGACACAAAAAGTGTTGTTTTCTTTTCAACCGAAGGACGAACCCAGCCTGCTTTTAGATGAAGAGCTTTCCTCAAGTGCACCTCTCTTTTCAGCGCCAGCTGTGTTAATTTAAAGCTGGACAAAGAGCTCTTGTCCTGCCCGCGCCTTTCCCAGGCTGAAGAGGCAACGCTGCCTGACATTTCTTTCTGAATATTTATTTACTCGTCTGACTACAGGCGAGCTTTTATCGCGCCCCATCTCCAGGGTTTAAGTTGAGGGTGGATTCTTCGCTCTGGATGCTTGAAGGAACTCCAGTTCCTGCACAAGCTTCACTGCCGGTGAACCCTGACCCCAGCCTGGATATGTCCTTTTGTTTTGGCTACATTCCAGTGAGAGAAAATCAAAATTTGCTTTGTGGGATACATATTTTAGATCACATTTGATCGCTCTGTGGTTCCACAAAGTGAGGTCAAAAGTCTAGATGGGGTCACAAATCAGCACATTTGGGATTCTTTTTTTAAGAAAAAAAAATCCTACTAAGGAAGATAAATAATAGAAACAATGCAAAAATTTTTAGAAAATAAAACAGCAACAGATGGCATCAAAATTTCAGCTGTCTAATCCTCTTTTATATTGTCATTAAAGCTGAAAAGTTTAGTGATCTTTGTTTTTGAAGCAGTTGCAGCTACAGCCCTCTGCAAAAATAATTTAAATAACTTTAAGTTTTCCTGTTTGGTTGCAGCCAAACAATATATGAATTCAAATTAGACTTGTTTCAGCAGGTAGCTTGTATCTGGAAAATATGTATTTAGAAACATGTTTTCTGATATGCATAGGCATGATTATGTCATTTTCAACATAAACTTATGTAATAATATTCCTCAAAGCATTACATAGTGAACTAATATATTACAATAAAACTCTGTAATATTAGTTACACTTCTAAAATTAATATTATTTTATTATTATCTAGTTTATTCGACATTATTATTGTTTAATCACAATAATGAGACATTTGATGAGCACATATGACAAATGTCAAATAAAATACATTAAACATAAAAAATATTTCTCTTTTTGCAGCTTTCTGACTTACATTTCAATGATATGCATTTTTTCCACAGACTAACAATAATAATAATAATAATAGCTTTCTTTAATGAAAATCCATTTTCATTTTGCCTTGTGGTAGCAAGAAAAAGTGCAGAAGGAAAACATCCGTTAAAGCTTAGATTCCTGTCTGCACTGAAGATTAGCTTGGAGTTTCTGCTAACCTAACGCCGGTAACGAACTTCAACAAAGAAAAGTGCTTGTGGGTCCTGATTGACGTGCCGTTGCACCGCAGAGCATTATGGGATTTGTGGTATTAATGGTGCTAGCTCTAGATATTTGGCCAATTTGTTGTTTAGTTAGATTCCTTTATGTCTTGCCATACTCTATTCGGTTCCCTGTATTCATTATTGTCCAAATGTCTTGCCGTAGAAGTCTATTCTTTGTATCTACTTTCTTAATTTACTCTAATCTGTTTATTGTGACTTTGGATTTTGCTCTCTTAGATCAGTGTTACTCTTCTCCCCCTGATTAGATGTTTCTATGAGTTTTAGTTCAACCTGTAGGTGTTTGTCGTTCATCTTCCCTCAGTCTGCCACTTCTTGCTCCCTTCTTCAGCTGTTCCCAGTCAGCTGATTGCCTCGACTGCATCTGTTGTCATTCTCTACTCATCCCTCAGTATTCCAGCTCTCCAGTTTTCTTTGTCCTTTGCTGATTCCTCCTGTCTCGTGATCAGTCTTTTATTACTATTACTTACTTTGGATGTCCGTGTATGCTGTAAGTTCTTCTATGTTTCTTTGTTTGTTATTGCTATGATTTGCGACAGTCAATCTCTACGCTTCGGTCAGCTTCAAACATCAAATAAATATCCATCTAGTAAGATCTTTTATTTTGGTGCTTGTGTTAACAATATTTTTTTTAAAAAAAGAAAACACAGTAGCTACAGTTATATCTACATTTTATCACTGTATATATATTTCTAATATTAATTTATTCAGTAAAAAATAGTAAACCTGGAAAACTGATTCAGTTTTTTGCATGATCTTATCAGCATTTTAAAAGATTTCCTTTTGTTTTTCAACAAAAATGATAAATTTTTATTATTACATGTTGTTCTGATATTCCTACTGAATGAAGCCTCTGGACCAAAAACCAATATTTTTTTTAAGTAAATGGTACAATTTGCAAAGCAAAACATTTTTACATGTATATACCAGAGAAGACATTGTTAAACTTAAGGTATAAAATGTTTAGGAAAACAAATAAAACCATTTTCTGTTTTAAACCAATTGACACAGTATCTTGCTGTTAATACTAAAGGAAAATGTCTCCAAAAGAGCCTCACCACACTAACACCAAACCAAGTTATTTCATAGATATTACTAACTTTGGAAAATAAAGAAATCCGGAGCAACTTGCAATTTTGTTTGCTTCCACATGGTGGCGATAAATCCTCGCTAACCAAACTGACCCTTTGAGATGAATCTTGAAGCATATACAAATTCAGCGGAGTAAAATGAAATTAAATCCGCCTTATTCGCATTAATTAACACAATTATGAAATTATTTAAAGTTAAAACTATTGTAAAAACTTTTTTTAAATATGTTGAAACAATGAACCACGCTGTAACATTTTAAAGATAAATAGGATCTAATTGGCAAGAATAAAGATCAGATAACATCAGTGAAAACTAGGCTGAGCTCTTATCTGTCAACACCTTAAACAGGTAAGTCTACCTCCATAAGGAACTGGGTCCAAATAATAATCCAGCTTGTCCAGCTACTGTAAACGGCGTGTTGGTGTTATAACAAATGCGCTCTGGCGCCTCCATTTAGGTCAGGTGATCCCATTTTTTCGTCTTCTATGATGCATAAAATGTCTAATAGGGGCAGCAACAGGAAAGTTGAGTCTGTTTATAACATTACAGGACATCTGCTACAATATTACTCACCACTGCTGCTTGTTGTTTTTCTTATTTCAATGCAACCTTCTACCGAGTCATAAAATAAATATATTATAAAGAGTCAAGACATGCAAAAGTTTGTCTTTATAGCAATAGGTCATAATAACAATAGTAGTGCATGTCATTATTATTATTATTAGTAGTTTTATTAGTAGTATAGTAGTAGTATTTTATTTTATTTTTTTATTCATTAGTGCGGTGTAATGTCCGCCACCATCCGTCATTGACCTGGCTGTCCAGCAGCGGCTCGTTAAACAGCACACAGCCCGTCAGACGAGCGGAAGTGAGGGGCCCAGGGTACATAGGGTCCCGGGGCCACCGCTGCTGGCCAATGAGCAGCGAGAATGTAAACGCTATTACAAAACAGAGGCTGTGTGAAGCTGCTGAGAAACAGCTAGATAAACGCCAGGAACTAGAACTTTCAAAATAAGAGCTTGAGACAAACCGTTTCACCCACAGAATGAGATATTCATATTTTTTGGAATGTAAAATTTGGATAAAAGTGCAAAATCAATCATTTTACCTTTATATTACTTGCTTAATCTGAACATATAGAGTAATGTTCATTTTAATATTCCACATTTCCCACAGCTGCTTTATATAACAAATATCTGCATGAAATGAACAGTGCATGTGTAGCCGCTTTAATATGTGCACCTTGCACACAAGAACGCCTACATTGATGCTATTGCCAATGAAGATACCGCTCATAAAATAGATTATTCATTTAATTAGTTCTTTTAGAAGGCTGAATGCATGTAAACAAATAAATTGTGAGATTTCTATACTTAGAAACTGTATTGTTAATTAGAAACGGTTTAGAGACAAAACCGACAAAGCTTTTTCACATCAGCTAGCTCTGTTTTAGAGTTTACTTTTTAAACAGATACTTAAAAAGTCATGAGTAGTAAAATTAAGTCTGGATCATCTTACGCATAGGCAACAATTTAAAGTTTTGCCCTTTTATCTTCAGCTTGAGTATTGAGGCAGGATTGCAGTTTTCAACTGCAACCTTTGGCTTACTCTTAATTATTAACCCTCGTTTTACACCCCCAAAACATAAAATGCAAAAGGAAAAAGAAAATACTGGCTGCCCTTTGGGTAAATTTGATCCAGAACCACCACTGGATGCATAGGAAATATTTGGGATTCACTACTTTCCCAATAGCTGCCTTCTATAGTCCGAAAAAATACTTTTAAAACAAAACATTCATAAACAATTTACTACAGTTTTCTATATAATCATAGGTAATCTTTTAATTGGGCTTTTATTTAGAAAAGCCGCCTTATACTTCTTCCGGCAGGGCTTCTGTTTAGCCTAACGGCTGTTCGCTGAGAGCCGGAGGGGCGGCAGTCAGTCAGTCAGACAGTGAAAGTGAAGGCGGAGACCAGCCCAGCGCCGAAAACTCAGCCTCTTCTGGATCGCGTTCAACTCCCCCCCTAAAAAAAAAAAAAAAAAACCCCGATCCAAAAACTGAGACCTGAAGAGGAAGGAAAACAAGGGGAAAAAAAGACGAGGTGCTCCTAACTTCTTTTCACCTCTGTCTGCCAAGAATTGTCTTCCGGTGTTGACTTTTTGTTGTTGTTGTTGCACCGCAAGAGAAAAGGGGCTCCAAACAAAGTTGAGCGTGAGAAATGTGAAGCTACCGGCTTGTGTGTTTCCAACCAGGCTCCAGGACTCCCCCATTAATCCATGCAGTACAGTGCAATGGTACGTGAACATGGGTTATATTACTGCTTTCAAATGTTGCGATAACGCTCTGTGTGTAATTTCCATTTGTATTCATGTGATATCTTTATATGTTGTCCTTTCTGCCGCTGCGTGGCGGAGAACGCAGCAGAAAGTTCCCTGAACTTGGCGCAGATGACCTCCTCATTCCCTCTGGTGTGTGTGTGAACTTTGTGCGGACTGTTGACAGCTCTGTAGGACCCGCAGAAACACGTGCGCGGCTGCAGAGCAACAATGTTTAACTTTAGGTGCCTTTTTGTGCAAAACACAACCGTATGCGTGCAAAAACATGCGCACTACGTGCACGTTTCACTTGATTTTATTAAAAGCAGGGGCGCAAAACAGGGGGGGGCTTTCAAGGGGGCTGTTTTCATACCCCAAAATTAGCAGAACAGGCTGTCTTAAGTGTGTAAACCATTTAAAATATGCAATTACGTAATAAAAATAAAGGTTAAATTAGTTATTACCCCTTCTTTTTCTAGTGGCACCCTCAGCATAAAGCGTCTATTAGAAATGGATAAAACATAAATGTCTTGTTTTTGATCCAGTCACATTTTCTAATTGAAAACCAGTTATTAAAAAAAGCATTTGATTTTGTTTTAAAGTACAACAAATTTAGATTTGAACTAAAACAGCTGAGCAAAAAATTTTAATTTACTTATCTCCAGTTTAAAATAATAAAAACCTGTGACTGTCATATATTTTTGACCATAGGAGGCGTAATTTCTCTTCTACATGTGTTTCCTTTTTATTTCAACAAAAACAAATATCAACAATCAAGAACGTGGGAAATTATTATTTTAAACCAGTTTTTGTTGTATTTTTAAATCGCGCTCTGTAGTGGCTCTCTGTACTACGGACAGTGACGTCACGGGGTGAAGAGTTCACATTCTCAAAACGAGCTGAGGTGGTCCAGGTGTAAGAATATGAGCCATTTTATGTTTTCTAAACCAAAAAAAAAGAAGAAAAGAATACATTTTTGCTTAGAGAAATTAAAATGTGCTTTTACTAATTTATTTTGTATTTCCATACGCAGTTTATTAAAAAAACAAAATGCTTATTTTGGTTGTTTGTTACCGATTTTTACTAATTTGCTTGTAAATGATAATATTAGTAAATTATACACCACCCATATAGGGGCTTTATTAAACGTATCCTACTACTTAAGAACAATAACAAAAAAAAGTGAGGTAATGTCAGAAACCCAGACGTGCACATGAAAAGTTTGCATCAACTTGGGAGCGACCTAAGCTGGGAAAGGAGGTTGGAAATGTGCTTTTTTTTATCCTCTGTGTGGCCGAAGCTTTGGTCCAAAGTCCCCGAAGCTCATAAAATAATTCAGCCAAAGTGAGGGGAGTAAATGAATTGTGTGCTGAAGGAGAGGAGGGAAGGTGCCGAGGGGGAGGTGGATGTGACTGAAGGAGAAGAAGGAGAGGGAGGATGAGGAGGAGGAGGAGGGGTGTGACTGTAATTACGAGAGAGAGAGAGAGAGAGAAAAAGAGAGAGAGAGGACGGGGGTTAGAAAAAAAGAGGGGAGAGGAAAAAAGTTGGATCTGATTTGCTGGAATCGCGCAGGACCGACTGAAGGTGGAAGCGCTCGGTTTCATATCAGCTCTGGCTGGAAGCTTTTAGCAGGGGGCGAACCGTCCCGGCACTCTGCGCCCTGCGAAGCTCCGCGCAGAGAGAGAGAGAGACAGAGAGAGAGAGAGGAAGAGAGAGAGAGAGAAAGGGAACACGTCGTAGCGGCGGAGCACGCACAGCTCCAAGTTGCTTCTCCTTCTACTTTTACATGCCAGCTCCTGCGTATTAAAAACACAAAACCTTTTTTTTTTTCCCCCTCCGCGGTGGCGACAATCTTTGGATCGAGACTCTTCATGGATATTCTTGGATAATTTCCCTTCGGATTGCTGCTCCACACGCGTACACACACCCACACACACACACACACACCCACACACGCGCGCACACACACCGTCTCTCTTCTTGCATGGTGCGCACCGATCGGTCCAGGACGATGGAGTGATCGGAGGAATAAGTCCACCTACAATCACTTTTTCTCTCTCTGTGTGTGCTCAGCGCCGTCTCGACATGTATTCTCCGATTTGTCTAACTCAGGTACTCGTGTCTGTTTCTTCTCATTTCCTTTTTTTATTTTGCTTGTTTTGTAAAGTATGCAGTTGGGGGCGAGTTTGGCACATGTAGGTTGGATACAAGGTCCTGTATGCGCGCTCTGAATCTGCAATGTTGGAAACTCTTTTTATTAATTTCAACAAAAAAAATACCTGAACATGAAGGAATTATTATTGATAAAATATTACCTCGTTACTTTGGGGATTTTATTGTAATTTATATGGTAAAATTAAGGCCAGCACGTCAAAAACAATAACGGCGTTTGACTGTAAAATCAAACACTAATTTATTTACTTACCTTGAATAAAACGCAGGACAAACTGTAATTTATGTCACCTCTCAGTTGTGCAAACCTGGTGCATGTTTCTAAAATAATGCAAAGTTGACTTATTTAGTTCACCTTAAATTAAACTTGCTTGGAGTTTTTTCTTCCTTCCACCAGAATGCATACTTAAATCTGCAGCAGGATCATTAAAACCAATTATCCAGTGCAGAATGCAGCAGCTTTACTGTAAAAGAATCACAAACGGTGGAGTGGCATGCCATTGCCTCAGCAGTGCAGAACCGTCCCGAATCCAGTCGTTTAACTGTTTAAATAACAAACAAATGGCTTTACAGTGACTGATTAGGTCGTAGTTGAAATGTGACTACAGTGCCTGGTGTTTTAAATTCAGCTGTAAAATGAATGTGCTATAAGGCGTCAGTGGCAGCTGAACTGGAAAAATCAAACAGTAATTTCCAGGTTTAAATAAACTGCTTTGAATGATCATTACATTTGCAACTTTTTTTTTTTTTTTAAATTCTTGTTCAAATTAAATCATAATATTTTAGTGAGTAGTATTGAACAGGGTTGTTTTACAGTCAGTGTCATTGTAGTTTACAGCTTTTTCCGAGTGTATTTAGCAGAAGTGTGGATAATTTGCTAGTTTTACTGTAAAAAAATAATAAAATAAAATAAAGTCTCCACGGTGAAATGCCGTATATTACCACAACAATGAATGAAGCTTTGGCAGTGTATCAATTTTAATACTCAAGCAACAAATAATTTCAATCCCTCTTAAAATGATCACTCTAGTTGTGTATTTTTAAAAAAAATCACATCTATTAGTTCTTCAGTTCTTATATTTCTGGATATATATATATATTTCTTTCTTTCTTTATTTTTTTGCCTTATGTGTGAACATGCATGCTCTCACTTACCTCAACCTGCTGCTGTGACGCCTGAATTTTCCCACTGTGTGACAATGCAGAACATTTCTATTTGATTCCATCCTTATCTGTGTATTAAGTTCATTTTTGATAAGCTTCCTCATTAGTTTACTTCCAATACGCACGTTTGCTTCATTTCTCTAACTTTTCACACACTTCCCAGGCTATAACCTGCTCTGCCTTTACGTGTTCCCCCAGCCCCATTCCCAGAAAAGTATGTATTTTTATTCCAATTAAAACCCTCTTCAGTGGTGCTGGGAGAAGATAAAGCCACTTTCTCTTTAGGAAGATCACATGCACCGATAAGGTTGATTCAGCGCTTGGACAGGGGTTGCTGCAGACTGTTTTGGCTGACTCAGTGTGACTGTTTATATTTTACTTGGCATAAGTTAGTGATTGACTGAGATGCGGTTTAGTTTGTGCTTAAGAGGATTGTGCTTTTATGGCTCTAACTGAAGAGCACCGCTCAGGCCCTGGCCAAGTCATTTATCTTCACAGCTTTAGGCTTTGTTAGCCCGCTTAAAGAAAAAATAATAATGATTGTTATTTAAATATTTTAAGTTGCTTCATGAAGAAGAAAGGGGTTTTTTTCTCTCTCTTTTTTTTAGAAAGAGCTTCTTTTGAGGACATTTAGTAGAATTTCAAAGTTTACTTTTGTCGTTTTTAATTGGAGGTGACATAAAAAAAATAAGCTCTGATGATCATTTTTGCAAATGGAAAGCTGCACAGTTTTCCCTCAGCGTGACATCTCGCTTTTAAAAATAACAATCTGCGGGCTTTAAAAAGCCGCTCTCTGCTTCGGCTGACGAATGATTACATTGTGCGATTTGGACGCTGAAGCAAAGTTTGACTGTGCAGAGACGATTTGTGGCTTTCCAGCGGCATGCAGGCACACACACACACACACACACACCCCCACGCACGCACACACTCGTACACCGAGAGTGGATTTCTGTGGTTTCCCATCGCCCGCTTTGCCTGACTGCCTTCAAAAAGAACAATGTGTGGTTTGACTCCTCAGAAGCCTGCTTAAACAAGAGGAGGAGGGCGATGGGGGAGCGGTTGCTGCTTACGCTTATTAAATTTGACATTTTAATGACCTGAAAGCTAAGATAATTCCACGTTTCCGTTTCTCACCTGGAGGAGCTGCAGTTTGTGATCGGATTGTTCGTACAATCCTGACGACAAAGAGCAGCAGTTAATGAAAACTGTGTCAGGATTACTGAAGTCTTAACCTTATTAAGAAAATAAAATAAAAATAAAAAAAAGGTGAAAGGGTTAGTAAATCATGAAATGTGTCCCTTTTGTTTTTAAATAGAATCTAAAGAGACTCGTCAAATGCAAAAAAAATTGCAAAACCATTGGTGTTTTTTTTTCAAAACAATATATACATATGTTTTCGAATCAGAGTTTTCAAAGTATGCCTATCACAGTAGGAAAAGTCACGTAAAAAATGTCGATTTTTTTCTAATCTTGGAATTACTTATTAGAATAAAGTAGCTTTGTAAATATTTAGAAATTATTGCATAGTTTTGTAAAAAAAAAAAAAAAAATTGAGTTTTTGTGTGAAAATGCATAAAAACAGCTGAAATGTTGTTTCCCATCTATCCATGAAGAATCGTCTTACCATCAGACTCTGCAACACCATCCTGTCCAGAAGCTTATCCTCTGTTCTTAGTGAGCGGGATAAGTTCACTGTGGAAGAGGGAGAGTTTGATGAGCGGCCCGCAGCATGACCAGAAAATACAAATTCTGGCATAATTTGGTTTTTTTGTCAGACTTACAGAAAAATAGTTCAACATAAAATAATTTTATTCGTGATCTGACTTCCCTCCTGTTAATTTAAAAAATAAAATAAATTTTTTTTACTGAAATGATTACATTTCTTCCGTCTCTTTTCCCCTCCGACTCCTCCAGGATGAATTTCATCCCTTCATCGAGGCGCTTCTCCCTCACGTCCGTGCCATCGCCTACACGTGGTTCAACCTGCAGGCCCGAAAGCGCAAGTACTTCAAGAAGCACGAGAAGCGGATGTCCAAGGACGAGGAGCGCGCCGTGAAGGATGAGCTCCTGGGTGAGAAGCCTGAGGTCAAGCAGAAGTGGGCCTCCAGGCTGCTGGCCAAGCTGCGGAAGGACATTCGGCAGGAGTACCGGGAGGACTTCGTCCTCAGCGTGACGGGCAAGAAGCCGCCGTGCTGCGTTCTGTCCAACCCGGACCAGAAGGGCAAGATCCGCCGGATCGACTGCTTGCGGCAGGCCGACAAAGTCTGGCGCCTGGACCTGGTGATGGTCATCCTCTTCAAGGGCATCCCTCTGGAAAGTACGGACGGCGAGCGGCTCGTCAAGTCTCCACATTGCACCAACCCAGCACTTTGTGTCCAGCCTCACCACATAACAGTATCGGTCAAGGAGCTGGACTTGTTTCTAGCATACTATGTCCAGGACCAAGGTACGTTCAACCTCAGACTGTGTGTGTGCGTGCGTGCGTATGTGTGTATATATAGAGATGTGTTTGTGTGATGGCTTGGTGAGGTCAGGGGTCACATGTGTTAGTTTCTGACTCAGACTGGGCTGCGGTCATCGCTGTTTGTACCAGACAAGTAAACACCAGAAATGTGAGCAGCAGAACTGCTGAAACACGTTCAGGTTTTTTTTTTTTTTTTTGTTTTTTTTCATGCACGACTCATTATTGAGCAAAAAAACTAAATGTGTTTCCAGTATGAAACATTTCTAACTTAGCTGTGCCGCTGCAGCAGCTCCTGCCCGTGTGAAGCCATTGTTGCAGAGTGTGTGTTTGTCTGCACATGGAGCCACGCTGGCTTGCACAAACCAACACACGCCCTTCAGTTCTGCCTGTCGGGCCGGATAAACACTGACATTTACAGAGAAGCTGTTGCACGAATGCAGGAACACACAAGTGGATTATTTTCTGATTATTATTGGTCAAAATTGCATTTTTTTAAATCTTAAAAAACTCGTTGGTTTTAATAGAAAGCAAGAGAACAACACGAATTAGGACTATTTTTAAAATTGATTATTTCTTCATCTATATATTTGCTGTTGAGAAAACGGCATGAATTACTTTTTAATTTTCAGCCATAAGAATTGACCAGTTTTCCCCTTAAAATGCTCTGACTGGATTTTGGCAGGTCGAACAAACTCAATTCAGTTAAAAAATTTAAAATTGCCTCAGTTGGTAACAAATATGGCCTTATTGCATTTGTTTGAATCCAATCAAACAGACAGATTTAAAATTAGTAACATTAATTCTGATTAGTTCTTATTATCAAACAATTCAGGCAACTTCTGTGGCAATAAAGAGTCAGATCATTTTAATGTAAAGCTGGTTGATTCTGATGATTGAAAACACTAAAATAATGCTGAAAAATATAGATTTTTCACCCCATTCATTGCAATTCTTAAAATTAAGATTCCACATTAATCTTACTCTCTAAACCATCTACACTGGCATGTCCTTTAATGTTTTGATTAAATTAATGTGAGAGACGTTAACGGGAATAATCTTGTAATTTCGTCATTTTCTGTCAGATTTAAACTGCAAACCGTCATCAAAGACCCTGCAGAACAAATTGTAGTCGCTGGGAGGAAAAATACAAGTTGATTAATATTGAATTCATCAGATCTAACCTCCGAAAAAGACTAGAAATCAGGATCAGACAGGATTTTTAAGATATATATTTTTCCATCTCAATTCTTTCTTGATGCATATCAAAACACGTCCATGTAGGAACATTCATGCTGACATAGAAACCTTTAACATTTTAAATTACTACAAGCTCCTCTTGTTTTGAAAAGAAATAATTTGGAAAATAATTATATTTTTTCAATTTTGATTTAGTTTTAGAGATCTGAGTCAGAGTATTTGTAACTGATCTGCTCCGACTGGTTATAGCAGGTAAAATATATATTAAAACCCATGTTTTATTCCTTTTCATTAATTGCATGAAAACTGAGATTTCCCACTAATTTTAGTCTGTGAATGCATCAATCAAAATGTTTATTTTTACGCATTTACATAAAATAATATAAATGAAATAAATGGGAACATCCCTATATATATATATATATATTTTTTGATTCAAAATTAAAATTTTCCGTTGATGAAACTGCAGAACATTTTTTTTTTAGCTTTCATGACAGAAATCTTCAGTATCAGGCAGAAAAAGTCTGATCATCTCAGATGTTTTTGTTCCTATTTCTAAACACACCTTCTTTAGATTTGTGCTGAATTGTAAATTTGTCACATTTTATTAATTTCTTAAAACCTAATTTAAGAGTTGAGTATTTCTACGTATTGCATGTCGTGCTGGAATAAATTTAAATAAGTTAAATTGAAAAAGAAAATATTTAACTTATTAGAGATTACATTTGTAGTCAGATTTAATTTTTCTCTTCAGTTTTCACGAAAGACTTTACTTTTTTTGCTAAAATCTTCTGTGATTTTGCAACTTTGCATGTGACGAGCTGTAATTTCAGCAGCCATCTGAACAAATGCGACTCCTTCATTTCCTCATACCTCATCGGTCTCACTCTTCTAAAGTTCCTTTTCTCTGCTGACGGCACAGGAATGCCTCCCCTCCTGGGTTTGCTCCACGATGAAATCCCCTTTCATTGAATCTGTAGCTGCAGCATCGAAACGCTCTGCCATTGAGAGGAGGAACGGTGGTTTAGCTAGCTCATTACCATCAAATCCTGGGCGCCATTTTGTGTTTGATAAGTGCCAGGGAAAGCAGAAGGCACAGCACGGAGACAATAATGGTTGCCACTGGCACCGGGGTTGGCATCAGACCCTCCTTTTGTGTCCTTTGTAGGATGCCACCGCTCCCCTTGTTCTGCATCTGCTGCGTTTTAACCGCTCCGTGCCAACATTTAAAACACCGCTCTTTTAGTGAAGGTTTTTTTTCTCTCTCTCTCTTTTAACTGTCAATATCAAAGATTTCTCCTAAGAAAGATGTTTGGTTTTTTGCGTGAAGTTTGAAATTTTGATGATCATTTTTAGTGTTTTCACTACAAGAATTGAAAAACATGTACACTTATTTGTTCCACTTGTAAGTGTTTTTTTTTTTGCAAAAATAAAAAGTCTTTTCCCTCTTCCTTTAAGTCGCCAAGCGCTGCCCAAACCCAGACGGCGCAGCCATGTTGTGGACGGCAAGGCGCTGCGCCGCCATTTTGTTCCACACGGTGCCAGGGAGGCAGGGCGGATCGCCGCCCGACGGTTGTTAGAGGTTCGGAGGTTGGCATCAAACCCTCTTTTGTCTGCGTGCAGCGTGCCTTTGATTCGTCGGTTGGCATCCGCAATGCAGTGGGCACACTGGAAAGTTGTTTTTTTTTTTCCCCTCGATGGTGGCAGAATGGAAGCCGCCGCCGCCTTTTGTTCAGCTGCAACTGCACGAAACAAACAAACATACAATCAAACACAAAGAAACCAGCAAATCGGGCTCCGGCTGAAAGAGTATCCACTGTTCAGACTGTGCTTTTAATATATTGTTCTTTTTGTGTCCTGCTCTGCTGAGCTGCGTAATCGAGTAACAGAAATGATTTCGCCTCCTTTATTTTTGTCGTCGGCGTTTTTAAGAAATAATAATAATAATAAAAAAGGGCTGTACGTTTCGAGTGGGTTTGCTGTTAATCCCCGCTGGTTCGTGCCTGAGAAAGGTCGGCAGGTTGGCAGCGAGAGTCCCTGGTGAATTTTGAGAGGGCACTCACAAAAATTCACCCCCTTGTTCTGGGGCACAGACGCGTTTAGCCAGGCTCGGCTGCAGCGCCCATGTGCATGCCCAGATGAATGCCCGCTGGGAAGTAGGCTGAGGGCCTGGAATGAGGGAAGGAGGGGGTCGGGATTCATGGCATCCATTGTGCCAACTGGCTGTTCAAACTGACTCCTAGCTTCTCACACACACACATGTTCTGCACAGTCACTCCGTTGCGCCGTTTTATCTGATTAAACCAGAAGTGCAGTTCTTTTCCCTTCTCTTCTTTCAATCATCTCCTCTCCACACCTGCGCTTGTGTTTTGCATATCCATTTTGACAGCTTGATGGAATAGTTGCAACAAGGCATGCAGATACTCATCGTGTCGGGACGTGTCGCGGGTTCTGTAAGCTTCGCTTTGTGTTTTGCTTCTTCTTTTTTTTTTGTGTGCAGCAACTGTACGTCTGCAGGACGGGAACAATCTTCTCTTTCGTCTAATCCCGAACCCTTCAGGAGGTACGGGGCCATTCTTTTCTGACATCACAGGCAGCACACAAACAAAACGTACATTTTTGGCTCCGTTACATGTGTGATGAGTAGTCTCTCAGATTAGGGAGCTCCAGTCTGGGCACTTTCAATCTGGTGTGTCTTATTGGCTTGACAAGCTCATAGATTACAACAGAATTTGCATCTCGATGACAGAAGAGAATAAACATTTTCAAACGGATCAGTCCAGAGATGCTGGATTGCTAAATTGAAAACAGGGATCCCTAATGGCTTGAGTGAAGCTTAGCAGACTTGGCGTATGTCTTCACTCAGTCTGGAGTTTAGTAGAAAGTTTGCATGAAGGACACGGTCAAACGAATATTTCTACTGTAATTTGTGAGAAAGCAGACTCTGTGTCGGTGAAAAAAAACAAAAAAAAAACAATTTTCCTCAACCAGACCCTAAAAATAAAGCTCTACAGTTGGGACTTTTGGTACGTTTTCAAGTGCGAATAAATAGTAATCACTGTAGCTATAAATTTTAACGCTGAGTTGGGAAGCCTATAGAGGTCGGGGTCAAGCTGCGTTCCCATTACTCCACTGCTGAAAGTTAACACGGCCATAAAACATCATTACCTTGACTTTGCAACTTCTCTTTTTTTCACACCGTCACGATAGTTTTAGTAAATGGATAGATTACCTCTGAATGCAAGCTGACATGTGAATGGAGACCCTGTTTTACGATCACCAGACTTAACCTTTGGCCCCCACGACCACCAGCAGCCCCGTCACTCCCCCCAGTCTCATGGGGTCAGGACTTCTGCGGAGGGATGTGGCACCGCGTCCTCTGAAGTTTAATTGAGCAAAACAGATCGGTGAGAACACGAGTTTCAGGGCACGTGGAGGAGGAAGACTTTTTTTGTTTTGTTTTGTTGTCTGGCGATCCCCTCGTTGACCTCCTCAATCAGGGTCAAACCGCAGCGGTCGAAGGATCACTCATGGTCTTTTGGCAACTGTTTGTCTCCGTTCTCACCCCTCCCACCGCCCTCTCCTGCCTCCTCTTCTGGTCTGGCTGGTGGTCCCTTGGTTCACTGGCCTAAGTGAGGGGGAGTAATAGGCAGCGCTGGCTTCCTCCCACATCCCTCAACCCCTCAGCCAGGTTGCGATCTTTGTGACCGGCCATTGCGCGCTTACCACCCCGTGAGAGCTAGCCGTTTGCATGTTGTTTTCCACCCGGCTGCCTCAGAAGCTGTTGGTCAGACGCTTGGTGGTGAGGTCCGACCTTCTGGGTCACAGCGGAGGTCTGTGACTAAGCACAACATCCAACCCTCCCCTTCCTCCACACTTCCTCTTATCCTCCTCAGCCATCAGAAATCACCCCTGCGGCACGCTGCCCAGCCGAATGACTCTCTCTTTCTCTCTCTCTGCTTCTTTTTCCAAGTTTCTTTTTTTCTTTTCTCGCTCCCTGGCTTCCCCTCAAGTCTGAGTCTGCGACCCATGACAGCTGTCCTAGACCCAGGCGCTTGGCCAGAGAAACAGTGGCTGAGATCACGCCAGGAGCGTGTTCTGAAGACACCGGGGCCAACCTCAAGTTAATTTTTAAATTTGTTTGGAGGGGTTAGGTTTCTTTTTTACAAGCCGAACAGGCTTTGATACTTAGAGATGAATTTTAATTTAGGGAGAAAAAAAGAGTTTAAGCTACAATTCCAGGAAAAAGCCGTATGGAAGAGATCTCCGCAGTGAACTGCGCAACCCTTCCCTTTAGCTTTCCTTCGGTCTTCCTTATTAGTATGCAATAGAGCCTGTGGTGTCTCGCTACGTCTCTCTCAGAGCCATAACCTATCGAACACTTTCTCTCAATCTAATCCACTTAGAACTCCCTCCCAGCTTCACCGCTTGCCTTATTGATTTCCGCTTCCCACTAAATGTCTTCCCGATCCTTTTTCCCGGGAGCTATTTATGTTTTGCAATGCACTCTTTCTTTGCTCGGTTTTCTAATGCCTCCCTACCTTCATCTCTTCTCTGGGATCTTTGGTTGGTTTCTGACTTCCCCCGGCCTCCTCCTCTCCTCTCCTCTCCCCTCCTGCTCCCTCTCCAACACCGACCTGGGTGCAGAGCAGCCAGGTTGCCTGGCTCAGTATGAGGCTTGTGTTATTAGCAGCGGGGCTTTGCTCGAGCAAATACCTCAAGGCTTAAACAGGCCGTGTTACCTCCTTAGCCCTCTTTTGTGTTCCCTGTGTACATAAATTTCCATGGAAACAAGGCAGCCCGGAGCAGAGGCCACGGAGAAATGTGGATGCTTTGCTTCTTTTTTTTTTCTCCTGGCTAAATTTACAACTCCCTCTCCTGCTTCGCTGTGCTGTGTTTAATGTGCTTGGGTCACAGTTTGCCCTGTTGCATCCAAAAATGGGACAAGGACTTTTTTTTGTTTGTTTTTGGCAATGCAAGCTAAAAGTATTTTGCTGGAGAGTCTGTTTCCATGTAATTCAGGAGGAGATGGAGTTTTTGCATTTTTTGGACGCTCTTGTTGAAGGACTGCAGTTCGTGTCATTAGTCCACGGTTAAGATCTCAGCCTCCCAACACTTTCCCAGGCTTTTTCCAAGGACCCCAAATGCATTTCAAATCCCCCTGAGGCCACTTGACTGGAGGACCAGCACCTCCCACTCCCCCCACACCGGATAAATTTCCCACCCCCACCCCCTGTCTGCCAGTCCTCCCCAAATGAAGACAAATGGGTACATTCACCCCCCCTACCCCAGCCACCACACCGTACCTCACTGTCCTTCCTCACAAAGCAGACCCTCTCCCCTCTGCCTGAGCTTCTCCATCCAGAGACTGCCTTCTCTTCTTTTTCAACGGAGAAGCGTAACTGCTTGGAAAAACTTAGTGTTGTCCCATCTGCCTGCAAGACTGATCAAGTAAGGCAGCAGGATCTGGGCTGAAAAGAGGGATAAGAAGGTTCAGACGGGAGACACAAAAGTGTCAGAGAACTTGTAAGAGGATGTTTTTTTTTCTTTTTTTCAAGTTGGTCAGGAGAAAAGGACCCTCAAGTATCAGAATGAGACTTTCATGCAAAAGCCAGTTCCTTTTAGCCCGGACGGAGGCTGCTGAACGACTAATGAAGGGGAGAGAGAATGGGAAGGGGTGGTAGGTGAGGTGTTATGGGGGAACTTTGAGCAGGAACAGACAATCACTTTGGTTTCCCAGGAGACACTGACTTCTCCCTGCATCACCCCCCACATGCACACCCTTCTTTGCGCCGTCAAAGCCTCTTTTCAGTCCAGACAGGGTCGATCCGAGGCTCAGAGTGATGGGTGTCTCTTCTTTTGTCTCTCAGTACAGTACGCCCCATTGCTGCGACGGCTCGACGAGGTCTGGGCGAGACAGAAGAAGAAAGGCCCGTCGTTGCACTGCTGTGCGAAGTGTACTTTAGCCCGAGCGTTTTGTTGTTGTTGTTGTTGTTTGGCCCTTGGGTTGGGTGGGGGTTGTCGGGTTGAATCCCCCAGAGGATTTCTTTTCAAAGTCGATGCAGCAGGTTGTTGAGGGGTTATGGGGTTTAAAGTTTGGGAACGGCCTGCTTGGGACTGATTCATCAGGAACCCCATTGAGTTGTCAGAAGATGTGCGCTCCTCCCTCGCATATGCCAGGTTGACGTCTAGAAATAGTGCCAAGTTTGGAAAACAATTGTTATAGCAGAAGATCTTTGGTTTCTTCAAGCTTTACGTTCATGTTAACACCCTTACCTACTCAAACTTGGAGGACTCTGAGCTTCTTAAGTTGTTGCTCTAACCTGTGGGTCAGCATCCCTTTTAAGAAAATGATGGCTTAACAACAGAGAGACTCACACAACATGTTCTTGGACTGTGGGAATCGGGAGTACAGTGAGAAAACCACCTTATGCAGAGGGAGAGTATGCAAACTCAACATTCAAAGACGCAAGCCAAATAACTTTAAAGCATTCCTATGGTCCTAAAGTGGACAAGGTTTTCTATAACAGAGACGTAGATAGAGTGACATCGAGGTCCCTCACATGCAGCTGTAACATATTACAGTTCCTCCAGGATTTTGCGATTGTTTTTGTGATTTCTTTGCATTCAAAATCACAGGAAATGTTTGCAAGGAATTTTGCAATATATTTTCCTCATTAAACCTCTTCCAAAAGTACTTGTTGCATAATTTCCTGCCACTCTTCAAGAGCAGAGGGAGCCTGCTCCACTGTCCTTTGTGCTTATGTACGATGGTAAATGTGTCTTTTTGTTCCTCGCCCATCAATCATTAACTATAACTTGACATCAAGTAAAGTGGAGGCAGCAGTGTAGTCAAAGTAAGAAATACTGCTAGTTAGTCACTTTTGCAGAAAATATAGATATTAATAAGTCAAGACATCAAGATGAAGACATCTATTAATGTCTGAATGTGATTAAAAAGTTTTTTTATGTTGACCTAACAATCAAATCAAGCCCAATTTTTAATGTGGTTGCAGAGAAAATCCTACTTTAATTGATCAATTATTGCAGGAAAGGTTATGTACCTGCAACAAAACCCAATAAACGCTCCGACGTAATTAGGAAACTACAAAGAAACTACATAAAAATCCATCACTTCAGGAACACCAAAACAGCAGATGTTACAGATTTTCTACAGAACAAATAATATTCACCCTTTCCTAATGAGTCTTTTGTTCTTACATAAACATAATGGGGGGTTTAATATCGGTGTCAGAGATAAAAACACTCACAGCCAACAACGGTAAAACTGTAAAATCTCAATTCACGGCAATTCCATTAGATTTGAATTCAGCATGACAATCAAAACCTTTAATCAAAGTTTGGATTGTTTCTTATTCTTTAAAAATGTCAGTTCGGTTCTGAGTTAGCTTTTAGGCAGAGCTCTGTAACCAGGCCCTGATTTTCAATCGAGGAAGAGAAAAGTTTACCAACCCTGTGCAACTTTGCCTCTAATTCATTGAAATCCCCTCCAGTTTTTCCCTTCTTTCACCAACATCTCAGGGCTCCAACTGGTTAGAACTCTGAGGAAACCTCTCCTTAATTTAAATGCAAAAATGCACGTTAAGACACGCTATTGCTTACATATGCCTTTAATCTTCTGCGTGCAGAAACAAATCGACTTCAAACATTAGATTATTACACACTAGCAGTTTAAAACGTGGCGTTTAGAGTCTGTTAGCGGCTGCTCTTTAGTGCTCTGACATCTGTGAGGGAAAACACGGAAAGTGAGAGTCTTTTAAAAGCTTGTTCCAGATTTACCATGTGTAGATTGTAATTAGGCCTTCAACATGTGTGCGTACCTACAACCGACAATTATGCTGCGGATTTGTACCAAAAAAACAACTCTACCCTTTTATAATGAGTTATCAGGCTAAAACAGTCTGGTACGTGCAAATAAAACACAGATCCTGGCTAATTTCAGGTTTGCTGTGATGTAACAACAGATTTTCACTGTTAACTAGCTTAGCTGTTCTTGAGAAGTTGTTAGAGAAACCCTTCCTGACCTTCAGATGAAGAATGCACAACCTCATCATTTCCCTCCATGGGATCCCAGCCGGGTTTGCTCGGTGTTTCCGGGGAACATCTTCATCTGCTTAAACAGGCCTGTTCTGCAAATGTTTTAGACATTTTTCCTCCTTTTTTTTTCTCCCTCTTCTTTTTGCAAAACCTCTGGCTGTAACTTGGGGTTGCCATATGTGTCTTGTTAAAGGCAGTTATGACAAATGGCAGCAGCTGTACAAACTAATCTCTCTGTAGCTTTCACACATGGCGCCCAATTAACAATGGGCCACTGTGGCCCTAATCCATGGTGCAGCTATCCTCTGGTCCGTCTTGCAGAGCCTAACCGCCCCTGGAGACTCTTTCCCTCCGCGGTCCGACCAGCCAGCCTACCCTTTTTACTACGCTCGGAGGGGAGCTGGTGGTGGCGGTGGCGGTGGCGGCGGTGAGCTGCCCTGGGCCTCTTGAGATGCAGTAGCCATGTTGTTTGTTTCCATCCTGGGAATCCTGGTTCCTGACGCTCTAGAGTCTGGGTTTTAAATGTCACTTTGGAGCTCTTGAGGATTAGGTTGCCTCCCTGTGAAAACACGCCGCTCTTCTAGGCTTTAACTATGACACATTTGGGCGCTTTGACTCCTACATGTGAAGTGATTCGGGTTGTAAGGAGTACAGTGCATGCTGGTAGAGATCGATTTATGAAAGTAAACTGTGGGAGGGGAAGATTTGCTTAAGCCATGTGAAAGTCTTCATATCCCTTGAATTTTATTTCTGTTTTTGTCAGATTTCAACCACAAACTTCAGTGTGTTTTATTGGGATTTCATGTGATACACTAAGACAAAGTAGTTCATATATATTTTATGGTGAATGGAAAAGAAGGGTTTTTATTTCATTTTTTCACAAATAAACATCTGAAAAAGTAGGAAACATTAAATAAAATGGTGTTTTTAGTTCAGAAATTACCTCACCAGTTCGTTCTAGCGTCCATGTAATTACATTTTTAAGCAAAGTCAGATATGGTGATGGCAGCAGCATGCTTTTTTCCTCCAGCCTGTAGAAGGGAGAAGGTCAGAATATTGTTCACAAACATTCTTTGGCCAATTTCATGAAGATTAATGTACTTTATAAAGCATAATTGCAGAAAAATCTGGTTGTAGTGTGACAAATATAAAAAAATTCAAGGGTTATGAATACTACTCCGAGTCACTGTACTTCATTCTCTTGTCTAATGGAACTAAAGCATTGACTTCCTTTACTTAAAAAGACTAAGTAATGTTAGCTGATTGCTGCTAACAAGACTTTTTAACTTATTAAATGACCAAACAACTTTTCATAAATAACTTCATAAATCTGCTTTGCGTGAACGCCTTTAATTTAGTGAAATCTTCATCTCTATCCGAGAGCATGCCAGTCGAGCATTACTTGACTCTGCTTAAGTATCTTCTGTTCAGAGTTAGATTACAGTTAATAATTCAAGATATGTTGGGGTTCAACACAAGAGGCAACTGTTGTTTCCGAATTTTCTTCACCCTGCTTCGAAACAAAGCAACAGAAGGGGGAGTCTGCGACTCGAAAGGCGGGCGCTGAAAGGTTGACGGCCATCAGGAAAACATTGCTGGACACTGCCAAAATCCATGACATGAATGAAACAAATGGACGACGGAAAATGAAAATGGTTGGGGTGTGAGCTCTGGCAGGCAGAACAAAACCAGTGCCAATTGTTATGAATGAGGAAACTGCTGCTGAGCTAATGTAAAAAAGAAAAACAAAAAAACTTTGTTCTTTTTTTTTTTCAGCCACAATTTAAGAATAATTAGGCGAAGGCTGGCCTACAGGGTGGTGGTTAGAAAAAACCACATGTGCAAAGGCAGACAGTGACACACAGAAGACAAACAAAGGAAGTTTAATGGGCCAAATTATCTGATTGTTAGTTATGTTTATGTGTAAAAACACGACACATCAATCCTAAAAGAGCTGAAAGTGGCATTTCTTTACACCTATTTAATTTATTTAATGAATGTACGTTCATTAACCAGCACAGGTGGTAAAAAAGCCTTAAAATAAAATTGGTTGCAGCTGCATATCACACTGAAGAAATTAATGAAAAATCCAACCTTAAGCAAGAGAGAGAGAAAGAGAGAGAGAGAGAAAGAGAAAGAGAGAGAGAGAAATCTTTGTCATTGTTCCAACATAAAATGTGAAGTAGTGTAACAAAATTAGTCTACCGAGCCACATAAGGTGCATAGAAAAATGCTTTGACAACCTCCCTACCCAAAACCTACGCACAAAATAAAATGCACAGGTTAGAGCACAGAAATAGTGCAGCCATAAATAAAATTTATAAAAAACAAAAGTACATGTATGTGAGGTGGAAGCACATTTTGAAAAACAATAAAGCAAACATTTTTTGCTCCTTCCTTTAAAAACTTGTGACAGAAGTGTAGTTATTATTCCGTCTTATTTTTTAAGTTAATTTGGATATTTAGAAACTTTTAAGTTGTTATCCAGAGCATTCTGTTTTCCTGAAGTAAACAGAATACATATGCTTACTATTCAATATAGGAAGCACAAGTAAACATATCATTGAATTAAGTCAGGGAGTTGCTACAAAGTATAGCTAATCATTTAAACTAACCCAGATTTAAACCTGTCTTGCCAACACTCATGGTATGGAGAGGAAGTGAGGCAAACAAAAGTATTGTAAACTTGAATCTAGAGAGCTGCAGAATATTTGTTCTGTTAGACTATGGTACAGCAAAAAGTTACTAATTTAAAAACGTCTTATGCATTTTTACCAGGGGTATGCAAATCTGTCTTAACAAGCTTGTCTTATTTCTTATTTTCTGTTCATGCTAACATTGTTGTTTTGCTAAGCTAACTGGCACTGCTTCATTTCACCCTTTAATCCACAGATCCAAATAGTTTCTGAAAAACAAACATGAATTGTTCTAAAAATGAAGAATTTTAAAAAACTCATTCATCTATGAATTGTTAACGGAGGTAAATGTTTGGAGAAAAAGAGATTGAAGCTCACTTTGGTGTCGTTGCTCTGTGTATTAGCATCTGTATGAATGAAGCTGGAAAGAAACGGCATCATTTATTGACTATTAAAATTTAATTCTGACATAGTCAGCTGATCCTTTCCAGGGTTTCCCACAGTGGGTCACCAGGCTTAAATTGTGCCCCCACCAGGCTTAGCATTGTTTATTTATTTTCATTTTCTTTTTAATTATTGCCTTTTTTAAAGACTTCATATTTGGTGTTTTGGTATTAATCTTCCCGTCTTCCAATGACACATAACTATCAAGTGATATTTTCAAATTTCCTGTCAACTTTAAACATTTTTTAAAATAATAAAGAAAAGAGACTGAAACATCACAGAAAGCAACATACCGTGTCATGACGAAGCAGAACTGTGAATTGCACACCTTTAATCACAGCACAGAAACACTTAGAACAGCACCAACATCAGAGTGCACGAATGTGTAAATAATTGATTATAATGTAAAGCACTTTGGAGTCCTAAGACTTGATAAACTGCTATTCAAATACAGGCAATTTACTCTTCAACATATTAACAGTTTGAACCTGACTGAATTTTTCTAAACTGAAAACAGATTCCTTAACGTCTAGTGATTTATGCAACCTTCACTTTGTGAAGAAGCTCCTAGTTTCCCCCAAAGAAAATAGATGAAATCTCGTCCCATCTCCAGTATTGACTCATAAGCTAAATTTATTGCTTTATACGTTCTGCCAGGTCAGGTTGTTTGGTAATGGAGCTTTTTGGTCTTGTGTTTTTTTTTTTTTCTTATACACACACATAAAGACATATTTTTAAAACTAACAAGAGTTGTGCAGGCAGACCCTTAAAGTAAAACAGACCTGGATTTCCCCAGCTCACCTGTTTTGTTTGCTAGCACTAATGTGTGCTCCTAAAAGTAGCAGTTTTAATATATTTAGAAAGAATAAATTTGAGTTCAAGCCGGCCGAGCAGTCCATATCTTCTCTCTCTTTAGATTTTCTTTTTAAAGAAAACAGCCAGACCAAAACGCTCCACTTAAAAAATAGTAATCCGTTTCAGCCGTCCTTCTCCCGAATGTCCTGTTCTGTACGCGTTTCCTCGAGGCCTCCCTGGTTGTAGTATATATGACATGATGGAAAGTACAGAATAGGGCCCAGATGTAGGTTTATATTTAGGACCAGACAAGAGTACAGCAGGACATGACACCAGGCAGCAGGGTTACATATCGCCTGCACGTTATCACGTACGCTGCAGCCTATAGTGATAAGGACTGCAGTGCATGTACTGTATGCAGAGCAAAGAAAAGAACAGCTGCTAATGGAGCATGATGGGCCAGTCCGTTCCTTCGTCATGCTGCAGGGATTAAAGCTGGAGGAAGGTGCAGAGGCTAATTACAGAAGCCAGAAAGTGTGATTTCGTAAACAGAAACGAACTGTAAAAAAGTAAATAAATCTGAGTTTTCAGTTGTAGTTTTTGGGCTTTGTTTTAGTATTCTCTCACCAAAAATGCCTTCAGGGATCAGCTTTTATTTTAATCCCTTTCGCTCCAGCAACAAAGTTCAGCGATATTCCATTTGTTTTACCGTTTAAACTTGTTTGATTTGGCCTCTTCTGATGCCACAGACTGACAAAGCGCACACTGTTTGGGGGCAAATGTGCGAAACAAAAAGCATTTCCCCCCACTATCTTTTTTTTGTGGGGGGTGGGAATCAAAGCAACCTTATCAGCGATCAACATATTCACACCAGCAGACAGTGAGGAGAAGAATGCCCCATTTACTGATGCTGCCCGCCAGGCCGCTCGCGCTGATCTGCTGAAGAAAAGACCTCTGTGGCTGGCGGACCCCACACTCCTCCCAAATGCCTCCCCTCTCTTTGCCGTCTTCCCTCCATATATGTCTCAATACTCCTTAAGAAAGAGGCGTATGGGGAGGCAGAAGAAAATGCGAGTTGTATTGTCAAGCTGCCGTGGGGTGGGGGGCTCCGTCCCATGCTGGCGGTGTAGCTCGGGTGGGACGGGAGGGGGCTGCCGTCACCTGCCAGACTGCAGGAATGTTAATGCCACGGCTCTGATAATTGGATTTTGTACACACCGTCTATGAGGAACATCCAGCAACTTTCCGCCCCCCTCCCCACCAGCGCTTATTGTTTGACGCGGGCCCCGGGCCCTTCAGTAGGGCTCGTCTGTGTTTATACAAGAACTCATGTCTCAATAAAGACTGTTTACAATGTGTGTGTGCCTGTGTGAGCGAGTGCGCTGATGGATTTAAGAATCAAAGTGCAATTGTGCGTGACTGAAAGTGAAAAGACGGGACTGTGATTGTGAGAAGTTTAGGAGATATGTTTGGACTTAAAGTGGGATTTCTGGACATTTATGCTATAGAGCAGGAATGTTTCCTAGGAAGTATGAACTCACCCTGAACTTTCCCACATATTGTCGTTAAGGCTGAACGATATGGCTGAAAAGTGTATCACAATATAAGCGTTTCACATTAGTCAGTACTGATAATTATTGATTAGTTTTTTGTTTTAAATATCTGAAACACTGCCAAACTGGTGACGTGACTTTTCCTGGTTTATCCAGTTTCCTCTTCCGGTGTTGTACTTATTTTCTCCTTTCACTCCACGCAGTGGTTTTTTATTTTCAAGCGGTTGTGAGGCACGATGGAGAAACATAAAACTGCTGCCGCACAAGCTACTCAACAGGTCGTTGCTAGGTAACCATAGAGTGAGTGAGTTGCTAGGTAACCAAAGAGTACATGAGTTAGTTGATTCCACCAACCTTGCTTAGAAATTGAGTGGCTAAAGCCTTTCCTCTGCCTACATTTCCCAGAATGCTGTGCGGTTCTGGATCGGAGTTCCGTGAAATTATTGAAAATTCTATTGGACATATTTTCTGTTGACATTGATCACAATTCTATCGCAATATTTAATGCTATTGATTTATTGCCCAGCTCTAATTGTCTTCATGTTTACAGTTTGGATTTTTATGTGACAGACAAAGTTGACCAGAATTGTGAAGGGAAATAAAAATTAGACACATTTCCTCAAATAAAACTGCATAATGGATAGCATGCATTTATATTCACTCCCCTTTACTCTCACACCCTAAATGAAATTTATATAGATTTCACCTGTGTGGCATTTATTCTGAGTATAATTCCAGCTGTTCAGTGAACGCCTTACAGGTTTGTTACATTACATAATATGCTAAATGTGTGCAGGAAAACACTGCACATGATCCTGAACACACCATAAAGCATGGTGGTGGCAGCATGCTGCTGAGGGATTCCAGTTTTGTATTCTGAACTTTCACATAAAGAGCATTTACCATTGAATCTTATGATAATTTCTGAACTGCTTTAATGTAGTGGTTGACCAGTAATCCTTTGTTTTGTGTCAATGTAAACAAAAATGCAGCATCTGGTGGCTTTCGTTTGACAGTTTTAACTTAATTCAGTTCAGTTCCGTCATTACATTTTTTTTTGCAGAGTCAAGCTTATTATGTTGAGAAAGATGCTTTATTTGGACTGAACCAAGAAAGTTGTAAATACAAAACTGTTTTGTGCCACCAGGTTGTAGGTTTCTCCAGTAGAAGGATGGAGGTAAATAAAGGATGAAGCTGAATCTGAACCTGCAGCAGAGCAATGATCCTGAACATAGAGGCAACGCTACAAGTTTAGTTTAGATCAAACATATTCAAGTTTTTGAATGGCCTAGTCAAAGTTTTAAGTCTGCTTGAGAACCCCAGGCTGCTGATGAACATATACACGCCACAAAAAGGTGAAATAATTTTCCTGCTTTTTCACATTTATGCACCCCTTTGTGTAGGTCTGTCACATGAAATCGTATAAAACGCACAGATTTTTACAGCTGCAAAACGCGAAAAAGCTCCGGGAGGGTCAATACTTTTACAAGACGCTGCATGTTGTTCAGAAAATGGATGTTTCAACCGTGTTTGAGCCTCACACAGAGTCAGAAAGTGGGCACTCCCACACAGAGGTCAAAGATGAAGAGGAAGCGTTCCTTATTGGTGGAGCATGTGCGAGGCGTACACTGTACATGATCCCAGATCATTAGGGAAGTTATGGCTCTTGTTTGCGTTGGAGTGGGAGGAGGTGAGAGGGAACGGGTGGGGGTGTGTGTGGGGGATTTCTGGAATCGGGCCGGGTGGCTGTGACGCGCTCGTTTCCCTCTCCCCCGGCCTCCCGTGCTATTTCCACCCGGGCCGATCTGGTTGAACGTCTCGGCTGCTGTGACCTGAATTCCTCGCCGTCACCTCAGAAGACCCTGGCCTTAGCCAGCCGACCGTTCGCCCCGGTCCCCGCAGTCCCTACATGCAACGGGCATATGCTTTGTTTGTGTTGAAGGCCTCCTTCCTGTGTTTAAGGAAGCCGCGTTTGAAAAAACATGATCCTATTTCCAGCTGTAATCCCTCTGAGAAGAGCTGCGAGGGACAATGACAGAGGGTTTTTCCTTTGGTGGAATGACTCGCTGCGATTGGATAAACAGCCTCTAATTATGTTTAATCTGTGTTAAAATAAGGCATTTCGAACAATTACTTTGGTATGTGTAACAGACAGCTGCTGAGTGGACAATTTTTTCAGGGATATTATGACTTCAGGTTCACCTCTTTAGTTGGTGGGGAAATAAAGAAAAGTTCTGCATTAATCTGTATTCAAGCTCCAGAAATAAGAACCTAAACTTTACACACAGATACTAGAGCTAGTATCTGTATTTACTCATTACATCTAGGAAACAGGTGTTTGTTATTAAAATCAAATCATAAATCCTAGTGTTACTGTAATTTTCCAGGATATTTTAAATCTTGTTTTTGGCTTGTACAAAATTTCTGATTCACCTGTTGCAAATTTTTTGGGCCAATTTTAAGTTGAAAGAAACTTCACTGTAATGCCTTTAATTGACACCAGTAAATGTGTATTTTTCAAGTTTCTGATTTGAAGTCAGAAACTTGGAGTTAAGGACTTCAGCTGTTGGATAAATACTTAAGATTTCCTCTAAAAACACTTATAACAGCCTATTTTAAAAGTTCAAACTCTAAACATAAATTGTCATTAACACGCAGAGTGGGAACCGTCTTAGCACTTGTGCAGAGGTCAAGATCTATAGTTATCTTCACTATAATAGTTCAACTAATCTGCATAAAGCAGCATTGTGCTGAGATATTTCATCTTCCTAAGCTGTGTTTTTGTTCCAATATTTTAGATATGCTCCACGAAAAAAATCTGCAAATAGTCGAATTTTCCACAAATAATTTGGAGTTAGGTTCCACTGAAAAATCAGCGAATCAATGGGGGGGTTCACTGGATTCCTGTTATAATGACGTTAATTCCCTTTCATTGGTTGCTCATTTAATTTTGATACACAGATGTGAGTTAAAGATATAAAGTTAGCCGTTTCAACAGATCTGAAGCCGTCGGCTTTTGGACGTTAGTTTAAAAACAGGGCTACCTTAACAGGAGCGATGCTTTAGGCAGATTTAGTTTCCACATCATGAGTCTCTGTGCTTTTTGTGGCCAGATACATTTCTCTTAAGTCGGAGAGGGAAAAAGAGTATTAACTTTCAGCAATGGGTGAGGGAGGGGCAGCAGAAGACTTAGACATGCTGGGGGACAGAACATTTTAAGATGTTTGAACACTTTGATACTGGTAATCAGCCCACTCTTAGCATGTAGTAAAATAGTTTTGAATAAAGCTGACGGTGGATTACAGAGTTTTCCTTTTATGTCTGTGAAACCCGGAGCTACTCCGCAGAGATAATCAATAAAATCCCACTTTTATGTGCGTCTCCCATATAGTTATTCTTTTAATTGACCAATACGTCAACATATAAAAATGCAAGTCATAACAAGATGTTAACATAATTTGCAACAGAGTCGGACATAATATTGAAACGAAAGAAAAACATCGACCAATAGAGTGAATGGCAAAAATGGGGGACACTAAAAATGTAGGGATTTCACGGCACTTAGTGCACTTTTTTTTGGAGTTTTAGACTTTTGAAAAAATGTGAATAAGTTCGCAATGTGATAATTTACTGATTTTTTGCCTCAATCAAAAGTCCTGCAGCACATTTTGTGAGTTCATCTCTACATGCAGAAATGCTAAATTATTAAGTTCTCTCGTCTTTAAGTTTTATTACAGCTGCCTGCATTTACTTGTACCTACTTGGCTGCCAAAGTGTTTGTGCGTGGGTTTCAAATTGCTAATCAAAAGGAAAAAAAAAAAAAAACCCAAAAAAGAAAGAAAGTTTCAAACAGCAGCATGTTGGAGCCATTTATCCTCCCCTCCTGTCTTGCTCTTTTCCTTTTTAACCTGGCAGTAGCGTACTGTTGCATAAACAATGGTCTGGACAACCACCTTCAGGCTATTGTGGCCCTCCGCTGGGCTGAACTCTGGCCAAGTGGATGTTGTGGCAGGAGACCGCCTCGCAGGCGAGCGCGCAGGCCAACCAGAGGCGTCCGTTCCTGTAGGCGAGCCCCCAGTGGACGGCGGCGGAGGATATTACACTGTGACGGCCCCTGGATCGTGTGTGTGAGGGGAACGTGACTTTGAAATTTAAACAGCCTGGGAGGGGGACGGCTTGGCCCCGACAAGCAAAATAATCCCATCCCTGCAAATGTCAAACTAAAATTGAAACCCAAGCCACCTTTTTCTCCTTTTTTTTTTATTTTGGACTTGTATGTGTGTGTGCAGCTTGTGTGATTTCACATGCTGCTTGTGTTTAGTATTCATAATGAGGTGTTGCAAAACGCACGCTCTCCGCATATCTTTCTCGGCTCTCGTACCACCTGTATAAACAACAGAGCTGTTGCGAAACGGTTCCAAGAAAAGGCTCTTCCCGGGCTTGTTGTCAGAATGAGGTCAGCGAACACACTACTCTTTTCTCCCTCGGTCTCTCCTTTCCCTCCTTCTCTCTGTCCTTTCAGAGCACCGGAGGAATAAGGTCACTGGAGCGTCCCGGAGACACTTGTGCATCTTTTTATTTGCTCCAATTTGCAGAAATCTAAAGACATTTCGCATCCCAGCAGGCACAGGCCGATTGCGCAAGAATGCAAATACTGTAGCAGTCCGTACAAAAACAATGGGGGGAGATTCGACACGGGAACACCTTGTGTGTTTTCTGCAACGAGCCGCAGCGTGAAATCATTTGACACCCCGCTGATCAGCCGAGTCCGTCCCGGGACACAAAAGCGAGCCTCTGAGACGTAAAGGAGTTCCCGTGTATCATATGTTTTAGAGTCGAGGAAGCGGCCGATCTCCTTCCCAAAGGCACTGGTGGTGGACCGCGTCGTGTCTGGAACACTGAAACAGGATCTCCAGAGAGGAGCACAAAATGGGGACTTTGTGTCCAAGATTTGTCCAGACAAAGCCAGATAAGGAAATCCAACAAGGGGTTGAGCAGGGAGCTGTCTCTCTGTGACTCTGTGAAAAAATAAAAAAGTAGCCTTTAATGTAGGCCATGCATAACCTTCAGTAATTATAATAGTGCTGATAGAAGTAATAAAGACAAGATTCATTTGGTTGCAAAGTTTTGTTTTTACAGTAGACTCAGATTTTTGGGGGGCTTTTAGAATCTCATAATTCTCCATTGACATCTGCAAATGTTAATCTTTCAGACGGGAACTCTGAGCAGAGTCAGTGATGGCCACTTTGCATTCTTAAAACTGGGAATGTTTTAGTTCAAGCCTGCACTCCTGATGAGACTTGTCCACAAAACCTGCAAAACTATCTGGAGAAACAGCTTATCGAGTTTTACAAGTGTCCCGTTCGCGGCAGGATGGCCTCTGCTCTTCCTCGTTGAAAGAAGTCCAAAATGACCAAAAATGATCTCAGTGCTTGAAATGAGCTTCCTTCTTACAGTGGCTGGACTCTACGGCGAGGAACTCCGTCATCTGGGCGGAGTTTGGAGTCGTCTGATATGGTTTGAGCGTCTCAGTAGGGGGAGACTCAAGGGAGAGACAGGAAGACCTTTAGATCCTGTAGAATGAGCTGGAACGAGCGGGATCTTTCATAATGAAATTTTAAAATGTCTTTTTAAACCTTTAAGTCCTAAACTGAGCGCAGGCAATGCAGGCAAATTTGCAGTACTGTAATTGTGCCACACTTTGCGCTATCTGAAATATTCCAACCATTTCTGAAAGTGGAGGCGTTGCTTTCCAAGCAGTATTACGGTAATTTCACCCCCACCGTAGCAGGAAGTGAAATTAATATGAGGAGCGCTCTTTTAATGGACGGTAAATTGTGAAAATAACTTGCTAGATATTGAAAGTACCAGTTGTTATGGATAAATGGGCAAATATATATTTACTCACAAGACATTTAAAGAATTGTGTATAATTAAAATAAGCAAAAAAAGCATTTAAATTTGGGACATAAAAAGTTAATAAAGCTATTTTTTATTAAAGCAGTCACAATTGTATTTTATTTTTAGGTGTTAGAATAAAGAAAAGCATAAAACCTAAAGTAAAGGTTTGTTCTCTTCTATTCGAACTATTTTGAAAACACAGAAAAACTGCTAAAACCAACTGTCACCAGGCGCGCCTTCAGATCCCCCGTTTGCAGACGCCATGTCAAAATATTTTCCAAAGTTTCTGTTTGCAGATGCTCCTCTAAGCTGATGATTTTCTTCTGATGCTGATGAGCTCTCTCGCCTGCAAATAAACTTCTGCCAGCGAGACTTGTTATATTTCAACATCTTTTACAGTAGCAACAAGCCATCCTGGGTGGAAACAGCATCGTGCAGGTCAGCGGAGAACGCGGAGAGCACTGCGAAGACCAGCAACACTCGCCCTCGCTTGTTTGCAGTCAGCGTTCCCACAATGTCTCCCTTGCTGGTAAAAAATCTTAACAAGAGAGGAGGATAAATGTGGGAAAATCATGGAAAAGTCTCCTCAAAAAGCTCAGTGCAAATACTTCGGACATTTCTGTTCTCACACGCCGCTGCTCTGGAACATTCCTGAAACATTTTATCACTGCAGCACATGTGTGAAAATCGCTTTAGTCAGTAAAAATTTTCCCATCTTGCGATTGAGGTTAAGGGTTAAGCAGTAATTATCTAGATTTATGATATCAAAGGATTTTTTTTGCCCTTAAAGGAGAATACCTTATTTAACTCCACTTCCTTGTTGAAATTTGGTCGCTTCTGCCCCCAAAAAAGACAAAACATGGTGACTTTAATCTGATTTTTGAGGCATAAAAGTGGTCGTTCTGACGCTAAAATCCATGTTTTAGCAACATTTGAAGATCCTGCTATCAGTAGGAACATATCTGGATATTCATGCAGAGATATCTATTTATAAGAAGTAAAAGCATATTTTTTTTTTGCCATGCAACTGAATGGTGGGTGAAAACGAAGGTGTTTGGTGCACAGATGGCAGAACAATTTCAACAGCTAAAAGCGTCGAATTTTCACAGAACCTCCTCCACACGTTCTTGCTTTATTTAACACGTGGCTCACCCATATGAACCGAGTGGTTAAGTGAGCACCCTGATTACAGCCGTGGCCTGACAGAGCCTAATTCTCTTAAAAGTAATAATAACTCCCATATATGTCCGCTCATAACTGTGACGGGCCCCCGAGGCTGCATTTGTCTGCCTGACGGTCTCTGCGGAGTGGGTTCTCTGCACGGGACCACATGTGTCTGCAGACCAGAAAACGCTGAAGCCATTACTTGTGAAATTGAAAGCAGGAACCAGTAACAGCAGCAGAAAGAGACAGTTTTGACTGAGCTTTTGGAGGAGAGGAGAGGAGGGAGTGGGGTGTATCGAAGAAAAGCCCCCATCAGATGGTAATGCTCAAGCCGACTTGTTGACTGCAGCAGGCTGCAGACGATTTAGGTCTACTCATCATTTCGGCGACCCCTCCCTGTCACGACCTCTCGGTGATGACGCTCGGCGACGACTCACCGTTTCAAATTTGTTATTGCGACTGCATGTGTATCTGGTTATGGCCAAGGAGAGCCTTCAATTTTATGGATGCTGTGGGAATTTTTTGCATATTTTTCCTGCTGTGAGAGTTGCAGCGCTGTCAATAACACAAGGTTCTGGCATTCTCAAGTCTTTAAAAACCCTTAAAAATTACTAAATTTGATTCAGATAATTTCAAGATCTGAATAAAAGTATTTCAACACCTTTTCTGTTTTGCTTTTTGCACTTAAATCGTCTCAATATATTTCTAAACATGAACAAACAAGACCGCTGTCTCTTTTGACTCCACCAGAATGGTGTAATTTATTTATTGGTTGAACCACAACAACAACCGATTTTAGCCAGAGACTCCACCCTGACTAGCAAAAACATCAGAATCTCTTAAAGAGACAGTAACCCTCGACTGAGAGGAACACAATACACCAGTTTAGAAATAAACACAATCTGTGAAAACATTGAAAAGTGTGAATTATACCTTTAATGCGTCTTTTAAAATATAGTGCAGGTGGTTTCAACCGGACCATCCATGCATTGATCCATCTTTATGTCCGTTCTTCCAACTTCCCATTCAGCCAACCAAATTTAAAGCCTGAGAGCTGCAGAACTATCAGCCATAAACATGTACTTTACCGTTAAGTTTTACTCAATAAGAAGAAATATGGATTTTGAGTGTAGAAAAGTGTCGACTTTTTAAATCAAGAATGTATTTCAACCTTGATTAATATTGAACTACTTGCGTTAAAGTAAAACAATCATCCTTTCAGCCCAGATTTGCTGCCGCCCCGTTTCACTTTTCAGTTTTCCTTTAACTCGCCGCGCTGCTGTTAGCAGGAACCAAATGCATCTATTGCATTAGTTCGGGTTATTGTTTTACATGCCTCACACATGATGCATTGTGATTGTCGGTAATTTATGTGCCGCACGAGACGATTTATAGAAAATATGCTTTTTTTTTTTCTCAGAAGTTCTCATGCTTCAGACAGCTGGTTGGTTTTAATAGTGATCACTTGCCTGTTTTTGTACATATGTACATGTGAGTCCAGGTTTTACTGTATATTTGTCATCTGTTCTGAATTTTCCTCCACAGTGACTCACTTGGAACAAGCTAATTCCTCTGGTTTTAAGTATGATCTCAATGCAGTGCATGTAAAAAGGGGGTCGCTTTCTCATATCACTGCCTTAAAGGTGGGGCTCAGCGCTGTTGTTGGGTGTTTATTTCTTTATTTGGTCGGGCGGCGGGTGTTTCCCCGGATAAGGGCCCGTGGAGAAGACTTATCTTCAAGCGCACGTCTGTCATCTGCTGCTGCAGACAGAGCGCTCTTTCATTCGCTCTGGTGAAAGAGGGTTCATACAGATTTAAGGGCCAGCATTGTTTGTGCTCTGCGATGTTTAATCACTTTTGCTCGGACACCGTATTAAAAACTTGGGCTCTGGATGAGTAGAGAGGCTCTTCGTCGAAAACAATTGGGTGTTTCTCTACAAAAATGGGGAGAGAAAAGAAGCACCGCCGACGCCTCACAGGGTGGGTGACGAGGACAAAGGCACACCTTCGGGGTGAAGCCAAGAAACAGATCAGATCGGATAAGATCCTGAACGTTAGTTGCTGATATTGAATTTTGTACTTTTAAAATGTTCCTGCTTTAAACCCTCTAAGAGGTCTTGCAGCTTTGTCTCCAGTTTCTCATGTTTTATTTACTTTAAAGAGTAAGATGGTGGCTTATTCCTACTTAACTTTCCCACACTGCCTCCCTTCCTTTTGCACTGTATTTCACTTTAGCCACTGATTACGCGTAGTGTTTACATATTCCATAGAGCTCTGTGACAGAGATAAACCTCTCCTGATGCTTATCCCCTGGCCACAATGTGGAAACCACTAAGATATAATGTAAACCAAACGACGCAGCTGCCTTTTCATGTCTCAAGTGCCAGTTTGACTTGCTGAGCGAGATTTTCTTGAGGACTTGGGTCTAAGTGATATTAGTAACCGTAACTCTAAGGCCGTCATGTTTTCTTCCGTCTTTTAGTAACCTTGGAGAGCTGTATTTATGAGTCTTTTCTCATAAAGTCACTGCTTGTGTGAGATGCATTCTTGGTCGACTTTGTCATTCGAGAAACGTTAACGTTAAGCAGTGGGAGTGACTATTTCTGATTTGAAATGTGATTAACGAACCCTGCATCGGCGCTCCCCATAAATTCGGTTGTAGGATTATACTGAGGGCTGCGCTCGGAGGACTCCTTGGCATTAATTGGCCCGACTCTCCCGTGGCTAAGAGTATTGCTCTCACTCTACTCAGCAGACTGCGGTTTGTGTGTGTTATCACTCTTGAGGTCCTTCGCAGTAAATGTGTCACAGGCAAATTGCGTCGGTCTAATAATACCCTCGCATCGTCTCACGTTGCAGAGCTTCTTGGGCTCCGGGCTCTCAGGACTCGCTCCTGGAAAAGTCCCTGCAGTCAGCAGTGAAGTTCAACTCCTGAAACTAAAAATGCTTTGAAATGTTTCCACTGCGGTACCCGGTGTGCACGAAACGCAAAGAAGAGAATCCCTAGTTGCTCATCACCCTCAGTGTGGTTTGTACCTCAATCCTTACGATTTGTGCTTTCACAGCGAAGGTCGGGCAAAATATATTTTATGGTTACCCTTTTAATACTAAACAGTGTGAGCTGCTTTGCAAAAATGTGCATGAATGCAAGTATTTGCTTTCTTAAAATAGTTTCACACAAAAAATGTCTACTTTGAAATATTCTTTTATTTTGGTGAGTTATCTTTCCTTGTCATTGACTTAAAGCAATAATAATAAAAGTCTTAACTAAAAATATGTTGCTGTCATGCCAACCAATATAGTATTTGGTTTGATATATGACTTTTGGCATTAGTGTTGGTTTTTGTTGAAAGCAAACGCACCACTAAGTAAAAAGTTGCTTGCATTAACCGTAAAGCAGTAATCATAAACATAGTTTCTGCTAACGCTAATGCTAATTTCTATTAGAAAACCCTTATGAAAGATGGGAAGTGACGATCCCTTATCAAACCAAAATAACTGCCAGCAGCCAATTGGTGGTAAATATTTTCTGTGTGAATCCTCAGCTGTCACTTAAATTGAAGTGGGTGCAATTTAATGTAAGATTTGTCTTTTTTTACCCCAAAAACATCTGTTATAAAATGACAGAAATGGTGAAGAGTTAAAATTTCCTGGACCACTTACTAATACCTTTTATTGGAGCTCTGTAAAAAAAAATTGTCAACATCACATAGTCGTCGGCGTACAATGCAATTTGTTTTGTATTGTATTTCATTTGAGTAGAATAGCTGTAATATATTTTTACTAAGAATTTAATAGATATTTTTAAAATTATTTCTTAAGATATCAAAGGTCAGACGTATGAAGTTGCCTCTGTTTGACACTTGAGAAAAGTCAAGAATGACAAAACTGTACAAGTACGAAAAGATACAAGGCTGAAATTACCTGATAACTTTGAAGTAAACACACGCATAGTGTTTTTGTCAGAGTTCCAATTTTTATTTATTTTTGTCAACAACAGCTAATCATCAACAAGTTTTTAAGCAGTGTTAAAACAATATTTTAGGTACTACTCTAGAATACATCAAACTAGACGTTCTGTTAGCGGAAATAATTGTGACAGTCAGTTTATAAGTAGTGAAGTATCATACTTCTTAAAGAAGGTCAACAATAACAACAAACAGTGCATTAAACCAGATGTTTTTCTCCTTTACTGACTAGTTTTTGTTTTATTTGGGCGCTAAAGAAGCCCAACAAACCAGCCGGTCCAGATTTTTTGACTGCAAATATTTGTGTAGACGCTGTCTTAGTTTAGCTAAACAACTAAAAATAAACAAATACATAATAAAAAAGGTGCAGTTTCTTTAATAGCTGCAGTAATTTTGAATCCAACAGAAAACCAATTTATTCATCAAACTAGAGGTTTCTAATCTGTCTGATTTTCATTTAATTTGAAACAATGTGCATTCAATAAAAGGTTTTATATTGATGCATTTACAGACATGAAATAAGTGGAAGTTTCTAGCGTTGGTGTATTTAATGAAGAGTATTCATGACTTGACCTGTCACCGGTCAGAACCGGTTACTGGAGTTGTGTATCACTAGTTGAAATGTGACAATAAAATGCTATGGGTAGCATTTTAATTCTTTTTTTTTTTAAATGCAGCGCCCAAAAATGTCCATTTTTAAAGGAAGTCAGGTCACCAAACATCGTCCTCTATATTAGGCATTCATCTGCAAACTTTAGAAATAGAGCAAAGTGTCTGATGAATGGGATGACATATCTTTGGTATTCAGAAAGTGAATCACTGCAGAGCGTTTACTGGAAGGAGGCTCATAGTTGGGATGCATAACCAACTAGCAATGCAAACACTTTCCGATTAAACAAACAAGCGAGAAAAAAAAGGGTAAAGGGTTCAAACAATCACTACGGGAACTGATGTCCTCTTTAAAAAGATGTGCTCTGTCAGGTTGAGCCGGTTCGTTTTCTATTTTGACTGTTGTTGTTTTTTAAGTTACAGATCCACGCAGCTTTGACAGACTCATGGCCTGTTATTGAGCTCCAAGAAGCTAAAAGTAATCCACCAAGCTGGAGCTCATCCCTCTTAATTTGTTTGCCCGCTTTACATCCACTGAGATGTTCTCCAGCTCCATCTAAGCCATCACGTTGACAACCCCAAGCGGCGTCTAATGCTCCAATTGATTCTCCTCTATAGCCGCTTTGATGCTGCTCTTTTATTATGTCGGATGCGGCGGTATTTTTCCCCGCCTCCTCTTGTTTATAAAAGAGTCTCCGATAGTGTAAAAGCGGAAAGTTGCACTCTGAAGCTTGGCCACTTGGGCAGCGCTTTTGTAACCGGCGAGGCACTTTGTCTGGTTTTCTTTGGAAATTAAGCAAGATGTTTTAACAGCGGCAAACCCGTTTCCTTCAATCCGCTGCGTTAAATCACATCTCGAGGTTATTTGTCTGAAAGCAGGTCGAAGTTGTTGTAAAGCAGAGCAGTTGTTCTGTTTTACGAGGCGCTAATGACCTGCCAATTCAAGAGCAAAGGCAGAGTGACCAGTTCATTATGTCTAGTGTTTACTACCTGTTGCCCTTTGACCCCTGTTTGAAGCACAATCCTGGTTGTTGTTTTAGCCTTTAGAGTGTTTGATTCTTTTCTGCCATCTTGGCTCTGAAGTGGCGGTTTAGCATGACAGCTGCTGATCTGATGAGATCCACAGAGTGAGGGCATGATAACAGCCAGGGTTTGGCTTCTGTCCTGTTGTAGATAAAAAGCACACGCCTCTAAAAGGTCTGGGGTTTATGACTCAGCGCCTCTGGCACAAAGTCAACAATAGAAAGACTCTGTGTGCTCGCAGAGATGCACATTGTCCTGCAGAAGTATGCATGCCGCGAGTAAATTATCACTGTTGTGTTGCATCAACAAACTGCAAAACTTTTATTGCTGTTGGCACTGACATCAAAACATGGTTGTTCAAGGGAGCATCAGAAAGAGAAGCACTGTAGGCACGGGGCAACTATGGAGGAGCTGCAGAGATCCTCAGCTCAGGCGTGAGAATCTGTTGACAGCAAGAAGAAAACCATGTAGGGAATGAGAAGGTTATACTCTGTGGTGGAATCCAAACACGGCACGTCATCCTGAACACGCCATCAGTTCAGACGAAGTGTATTAATGTGTGAGAGTGGTCCAGTCAAAGTCTACACCTTAGTCCAAATGAGTGCTTGTGGCAAAACTTGAAAAGTTGATGTCCGATTCTGACTTCGCTTGGACTAATAAGCAAAAGTTTCAAACTGCAGAAGATTTGGAGGTTAAAGAGTCTGACAAATGCACCCCACACTTTTCAGATTTTTATTTGCAAAGAAATCTTAAGAACTACTTGTCAATGTTTCATCTGATTAACAACTACAGACAACTTTTATGTTGGTCTGTCAAAAAAAAAATTGCTGCTAAAATACATTCAAGTTTCTGGCTGTAACTTGAGAAAATGTAGGAAAAAAGCGCAGGCGGTGTTGCCGGGAGAGTCCTCTGGATGCGTATCATTCAATCAGCTAACAGCCTCACGTCTGATGTGTTTACTGGGGCCTTGTTGTCTTTATCATTTCCTCTGGTGATACGGGTGTAAATGGCGGCAGATAAACCGAGAGGTGATTTAGTGTTCGGGTCTCGATGCGGCGAGCTCTGGCGGCCGGCTTCCTACCTTTGTGTGGCGGAGGGCTGTGGGGGGGGGGGTTAGGGGGCGTGGAGGCGCGGCAGCGGATATGCGGCCCGAGCGCCTCCGAGGAGGGAAGGAAACCGGGAGTCAAAGGTGATCGCATGCTGCTCCTGTTATGTGAGCCCGCTGAAACCGGCTTAATGGATTAGATATAAAACGTTCTGCTGCGTGTTATTAATTATTGCAGCATCCAGTGGTAGCCCTGTTGCACGTGGGCTGCTGCCGCCGCTGCAGCTGCATGCCTTCGTCCTCCCGCTCCTCTCTTCACACAGGCCTCTCCTGTAACCTTGAGAGAAGCCTGCTCAGGCCCCCCGAGTTCAACGAGTGCATGAGGCATATTTTCGCTGAGCGTGCTCGGACCGCCCTCTCTAAACCCCTCGACCCCCTGCCACTAACTCACTCACTCTCCCCCTCCCTCCCTTCCTCCTCGCCATACATACAGCGTTTTCCCTCCTAAAGAGGACTCCCTGTAGGCCTCGCCTTTCACAGCGCCTGCAAAGGAAATACATTATGTGTAAAAAGATTTCCATATGGTGTCATACGATCTGTGTAATTCCCCCGCGATTGATAAAAAAAAAAAAAACAAAAAAAAAAACGTACCTTGTACGCACAATCAACCCTTTGTTCAGCTGTATGCGCTGACCTGAAATGCTAAAAACACTGTAAACTGCATTGCATTGAATGCTCGACAGTGATGTCTTTTTTAATTAAAAAGCGCAAACTGAGCACGAGCCAAACCAGCTCAACCGGAACGCGCAGATATAAATAAATCGCTTCCTTCTCCCTCGGTAAATACTTGAGAGTCAGTTGCAGCCAGTATTTTTAAGGAGGAGTGGCTGACATCAGCTGCTGGAGTTTACAGGAAGGCCTGCATGCATGTATGCCTGTCTTGGCTGATGATTTGGAGTTGGTGTGTGTGTGTGTGGGTGTGTGCGTGTGTGGGGGTGGTTTGGGGTGAAGAGTCTGCGGCAGTCCTACGGGCAGGCTGTTCCAGGTGAGCCCTGCCAAGTTCAAGTGGCTTGGACCTAACCCTGCGCCACAGAACGGGAAGTGTTTCTGCAGGCGCTGCCAACCTCTGCGAGAGCTGCGACTGTCAGTGTCAGCGAGGAGATAGTGTTTTCTACAAGCACACGCACGTTCAAGCCCAGAGAGAGAGAGAGGGGAAAAAAAAAAAGTTTGGCAAGGACGCATGTATATATGTAGATGCTTGCCAGAAGGGGGATTACTGGAGTTTGCTCCAGTGGTGGCCCTTTGATGTTCCTTCCAGTTCCCATGATGCAACAGTCTGGCAAGGACGAGGAGATTATTTTTATGACCTTTAAACAGATTGCGCATCAAATTCTGTGCAATTACGATTTGAAATCTCAGAGATCCTTTAAGTTCAGGTCCGTTTTTTTTTTTTTTTCTTCACAAGCCCGTTTGTTTCTATGAATGAAGGTAAAAGGTTTTCACACCTCTTGAACTCTTTAACACTTTTTCGCTCTGCAGCCACTAATGTCAGTGTACTTTCATGGGATGATTTTATGTGATAGATAAACACATACTAGTGGAAAGTGGAAAGAGAACAAAACTTGGTTTTCAAAATTTATTACGAATAGCAAGTGTTAAATACCCTTTACTCTAATATTCCTAAATAAAATCCAGTACAGCTTGCCTGCTTTAGTCACCTAATAAATAAACAGTCCCCACGCGTGAAATTTAATCTTATTCAGCTGCTTTGAGAGGTTTTCTAGAGAACATTAGAGAATAAACAGAATCATGTAGACCGAAGCACACATTAGACAGACCGGAGATGAAGGTGTAGAGAAATTTAACGCAGAATTAAGTCGTAAAATAATATCCAAGACTTGGAACCTCTAATAGAGCCACCGTTAACCTACTAAGAAATGGCTGTTCACCTAAACTGAAAGAACAGGCAAGGAGAGGATTAATCGAAAGGAGCCAACAGGTCCTTGGTAACTCTGGATGAGCTACAGAAATCCACTGCTCAGGTAGAAAGCCGTTGTTGGCAAAAAAAATATGACTAAAAAGAGGTTTTCCACATGGCATGTAGCAAAGAATATGAGTTGCTTAAAGTGATGAAACGTGGAAAACAGTGAAAAACTGGAAAATGTTGGTGGCAGCATCATGCTGTAGAGATGATTCTCCTTAGCCGAGTCGATGCGTAGATGGATGGAGTCAAACACGAGACAATCCTGGAGGAACATTTGGTAGAAGTTGTACAAGCAGCTGGAAAACGACCGGAAATATCAGAAGTTTTTGCACACAGTCAAGAAATTTGACTTAGGTTCACTTCTGCTGTCAATGAAGACATTTAAAATACAAAAATATACAAAAGGCAAAAAAAAACCAAAACAAGTTTTTCCTTTGTTGTAAATGTGTACATATGCTGGAGACAACATTGATTTAGTGTAAATATGCATGATATCAATCTGGTAATTTGTGTCCAGTATGTGTGGGATCTGCAGAGATGATAGCTGCCTTTTTCTTGACCCTAGACCTTTGTAAGTCCTGGAAACATACTGCCAGAGCTACAACAGATCAAATTAGATTTGGGTTACAATGGTCCAGTCAAAGTCTAGACCTCAATCCAATTAAGAATCTGTAAAAAAAAATAAAAAAAATATTAAAATTAAAAATTTCCAGTTGCTTTCTGTCCAGTCTGATTGAGCCAGAGCTTGTTTACAAAGAAGAATGTGCCGAAACCTGAGCATCCTACATGTGCAGAGCTGGCTGAGAGACTTGCCTGAAGACGTGCAGCAGCTTTTGCCGTTTCAGGGGGTTCTAGTATCGACATGCGGTACATTGATGTTTGTGCAGACGGTCAGTGGGATATTTTTATGCAGCTGAACCAGTATCCCTGGGGGGGAATTCAGACGGGGGCAGCTTTTCCATGAATTTGTTCCTTTAAGCTCAGAGATGATCCTCCCAGAAACATGAAACATAAACAGAGCGTTCCTGTCAGCTCTGCTCGCCTTCCTGAGCTGAACCAAGGCAGAACAGGAACTACCTCAGCTATCCTGCAGCCCGCCCACTCTCCCCCTAACCCCCATAACCCCTGATCTCCATGGGTGAACTCTTGGCATCTCCGATAAAGTGAAAGCAACTCTCTCTGATTGTTGGAGGATGGCTGCAGGGCGGGTGTGAAATCCCCCACGATGAGTCTCCGAGTGGACAAATCTTAGCGTACTGAGGAAGTGGAGGAAGGCTTATTGGGGTGTGGGGGTTGTTACAAGGAAAAGCGGCAAGAGGGGAATTCCTGTTCCCGAACCGATGGAAAAAGTGACTGCTGGGCTTCGCTCATGCGGCTCTGTGTCAAAACAGCCGAGCGCAGCCGTCATCTGTGCAAATATTTCAAGAGATTATAGTTCGGGAGCCGCGTGGGAAAAAAGCTGCAGCAGCAACAGAACAACGAGATTTAGGACAGAGAACCCTTCTCATCCGAGCATTATCAGGCCAACAACAAAAAACAATATGCAAAATGCAAGGTACATGGAAATGAACACAATCCTGCCTGGCAAGGGTTGATCATCATCCTAAAGTCTTTGGCAACCACCCAGAAGAAAATAAAGTAAAAACAAACACATTTAAGTTGCTGGCTGGAAAGCCACCAGGCATATCTTCATGCCTTCTGCACTCCTTTCATTACAGTTTCACTTTTGAACATTGTGCAATGTCAGAAGTTCTTATGAATGGCTACCTTTGTTAACCAAATTTGAATGTATTTTTTTCCCTACATAATCTCCCTCGACATAATACTGTGACACTGTTTTAAACACATTGTGTGGAAACACCTTGACAGCGGCATTAAACTGGCTGCAATAAGCTGCTGATGTAATGTTTTCAAACCCTGCAAGCAAACCATTCAGCGGCCTGCTCTGTGGATGCCATTGTTTATGACTCCCAAACAACAAAATGTGAAATTAATTTAGCGCTTCTCTTCTTCCCGCTGCAAGCTGGCGCTGTGCAGCCAAACCACATGTTGTTACTTCCCTCCATCAAGCCCTGGTAGCAGAGAAAGGATTTGTGGATTTGTTGTCTGAGTTTTTTTTTTTTTTTTTTTTTGCCATGAATGTGGGATATAGTTTCTCCCGTTTAGATATGAACATCTTGAGTCAGGTGCTGCTGATCAAAGTTTGCTGGTGCGCTAACACAATGCCACGCTGGAAAGACATCAGCTCTGCACCTTATAGCAGTTGTTTCCAAAGAGTTGGAAGGTCGACATTTAAGATGGTGTTGAATCTTCTCAGAGGTAGATGTCAAAAGGTTAGACCAAGCAACAGCCCAAGAGCTCAGTTTCCAACTATGGAGGTCTTGCTTAGCATGTTAAATCTCCAAAGTTCACGACAGTGTACTTAGAAAAAGGCTGGACAAGAATTGCTTGTTTAGAAATGTTGCTCTTTTCTCTAGAAGACAAACCAGGCAGCTTGAATTTGCATAAAGACGACTAGAACAATGTGCTTTGATCAGACGATGAGATGTTTTGGCTGAACAAAAAACAAAACATAACACAGCATATCAGCGCTAACACTTCATAACACCTGTCAGCTACAGTAGTGGAGGAATGATGATTTGGGCTTGTTTTGCAGCAACAGAACACGAACGTCTTGAAGCCATTGAGTTGAACAAGTTGACTGAAGTATTCTAGAGCCAACGTCAAGAATTGTGCAAGCCGTTAAATCATGGGTGTGCTTCAATTTTTTCATCTCTTAGTTTTTGCCATTTTGGATGAAGTAATGGTAGCATGGATTCTGTTGTGTGGTTTTATGCACTTGATGCAGTTGAGAAAACTTTTAAATCCTGATCAAAACCAGATCATTTCTGGTACTTACTAATATATGAAATGCAATGGTTGGCACACTCCTGCTAATCTGCTAATGTGCTTATAGTGGAGCTGATTTTTCATTTAGCATTTAGAGTACTCTAGCTTTGAAAACGCTTAGCACACTTAGCTTCCCCTAATTTCTAAAGCACTAATTTACTACACAGTTTTGTAAACTTTCAGTTGGATACATTTCGACATCCGTGTTATAGTTGTGGCTTAAATAAACTTAAAACGGTTGACTTTTGTAACGACGCTCCTATTTTGAAGCGTGCAAAGAGTGTGTACACAACAGCTCTGCTTCCACACAGCTAGCGTTTAGTTAGCAGTGCCCACCATTGATTAAAACCTTCAAACTAAAAGCGAGTACTCTTTCTTTTTGCAGTGAGGGATGTTTTGTTGAAAGACACAGTCTGTTGACTGTACACCTTGTTGCTGTTGCCAGGATGTCTCCAGTCAGTCAGAGGATCCACAAGGAAAGAAGGAGCTCTGCTGTCTTTGGAGGACTGCCAATGGCGTGACCTTATGACAGGCACAGAGCCACCGGCCTTTCTTGGGTTACATTAGAATCTGCTTGACGGCACCGTTTTATTACCGACTGGCATCAGACTCACCAAATAAGCATCTACCTGGTGCATGGACTCCAGATGTTTTCAAGAAATCGCTCTTTGAGTTTGCCTTTAAAAAAAAAAACTTCATTCAGGGGTCTTGTGCCAGTGGAGACACCACCAGGCTCCACTCTCCCCCCGAATGAACCCTCCTGCCCCAGAGCCTCTCTCCCCTCGAATGCTTTGATTTGGGCCAGCTCCGACGGGGGCCTCTGAAAGCCCTGTCTCCAGGCTCATTAACAGGAAAGGAGGGGTTTTACTAGCCATGCGGCATGCAGCCGGCTTTTAAACCACCAACCAGCTGAACAGCTTACAGCCTCAGGAGTTAGCACAGCTTTCCATCATTACTGGACCCTTCCAGGTAAGGAGTTGGGCAAAAATGTGGACATTATTAGGCCCTTTAAGACCAGCTTTCTTACCAGCAAGAAAATTAAATTGCGCATTAATCTGAACAATCTGATCGAAAGTTCATATCCCGCTTTCGGTTCTTGGTAGAATAAAGTCAGCAGTAAATGCATTGAGATTTGATACCCAGCTTGATGCATGTTTGCGTACTAAATGAGAAGAAATGATGATACAGCAGCACAGGAGCATGGATAGTAAAGAAGAAAGCACCATTTGCACCTGCTGCTTCATTCCCTACTGGAGTTGTAATGGCAAAAATAAACTGGCTCGACATCTGTTGGCAACGTCAGTAGTCTGTTTTTATGCTTGTAATGACACATTAAACTCTGTGGTTGATTCCCCCCCCCACACACACAAACCCCTCCACCTCCTTCTTCAGTCTATATCCCGTTCCAGAGAAGCAGTGCCAGCAAAATTGTCCGAATGAGTGCACGCTTTGTTTTCTTTGTCTGTTTCGAGCCAAGATTTGGTCTTAGATGTGGTGGCGTTCTACGATCGCATAATTCCTTCCATGTAGCCAAGCTTAAAGGTGTGCGTGGGCGTGTGTGTTTGTGTGCCGCCCGCTTGGCACGGCTCTGAGAGCGCAAACAGCGACGATGGGTGGCAGGGATCCTCGGTGGCCTCAAGCCCAGCTGGAGGAGAGCCATTTTTTTTTATTTTTTTGCCCTCAGTGGGAGCGCCCAGTCGTGGCCAGTGGGAAGTCCTCTTGGCTGAGGCTTGACACAGTCGTGAGCTCTGACAATCAGTGACACATCACAGGCGGAGGTTGATCAGATCCAGTGTGACGCAAGCACAAGCTATCAGACCTTGTCTTTGAACTTGGCCCGTAATCTAAAGGGATTTTCGTCTGCAGCTATAAGTGAAAGCTACTAACAACTTGTCTTTCCACTGTTCTTAGTTCAGTGTTTATTCAACTCCAGAATGCAGGCCGCGTGCTGGTGGTGTGTTAGTGGTGTTGCCTTTCAGCAAGAAGGTCCTGAGGTTGAATCCTTTCTACATGGTGTTTGTTCCCCCCAAAAAGTTGCACTTTTTGAACCCTGTTTTGCATTGACAATCTGTCCAGGGTGTACCCAACCTTTCACCCTTTCAAAGTTACACCAGACATCAGAGCCCCACAGGAAATGAGGAGGTAAAGTGATTAAATGGATTGCCATCATTGATTTTCAGTATAATTTCAAATGATCTACAGTTGCATTTTTGCAGACATGCTTGTTGAAAGCTATCAGGACTTGTGACTGGTGTGAGATAAAGTTGTAGATAAAGCAGCCTTGGCCAACCATTCCTTCTTATCAGTGCCAACCAAAGCACAATTAAACACCTTCTGGGCTGAGTCCTTTCCAACTTAAACACTTACTAATATGTTGTTTTATATATTAAACAGTCATTGCGGTGCAACAATCTTGAGGCATCCCCAAGATTTTGATATTTTGCTTTGAAAAGTCTTGAATCTCTTGTTGTCTTTTAAAGCGGTTTAGATATCAGGGTTTCTAAAGGTCTTCTCTAGACTTTGGCTGCTTTTTCACTCTCTTCCTGTTTGTTGTAAGGAGACAAAATGCCTTTGAAGTTTGACTTAGCTGTCAATTTATGCTCAAAACGTCTCCTAAACCAAAGGGATGAATCAGTGATGTTTCAACGCATACCAGGCAGCTAAGCAACAGGCTTTTAAACTGGAATGTTTAGGCTCTATGTTACTGATTTCACTCACAAATTCACAATTTGCTCCAGTTTATTTGTGGTAATATTTAATAAAAACCAGCTATATAGACCTAAAATTGTATTTTAGCCAAAATAAGGCAATTCCCAAAGAGTTTTAAAATACCAGAAAGAGTCCAAGAATGTCTGTGTACTTGAATACAAAGTCTGTGTGGTTTAATACTTTTGCATGGAACTGGGTGTTTGTAAACCGTATTTATTTCATGCATTGTGTATCCAAAGAGGCTGCGTAAAGTATTCAGTGAAAGTCCTGTTGTCCTTGTTAGCATCGCCACCGGTTTGCCCCTGATCTATGATCTGCGGACCAACTTGTCTCTCCTGGGAGAGGGGGGAAATTCCCAGACCCCAAATATCCCCCCTCTCTTCTCGCCATCCCTCATTCCTTCTGTCCCCCCTCCCTCCGGACCAGTCGAGACGTGCAGGTCTGAACCCTCTCTCTGTGTTTCTGGCCTCCAATGCCCATTGCCACTCAAGCAGCGGGGGTCCAGTGCATTTGTCTCATAATTATCCGACTGGACAGGGGGGTTTCTCTGAAGATGAAAGAGGCGAATCACAGAGCTCCTCTGTCAAAGGTCTGTCTCGCTGACTGGGCGGGGGGGGTACGGGTCGGGACAAGGGGGTGGGTTTGGATCTCTCTCCGCCGTCCTCTCTCATTCGTTGCTACCCACACACAAATCTCCTCAGAGCATAATCGCCAGCAGTGAACGCTCGTGCAAAGCCCCCTCCCTGCTTTCAGCCACCCCACTGATTCATTCACAACTACAAAACTGCAGGAATACCCCCCACTCTCACATCCTGAGACTCCAGTCCCCCCCCCCCCCATAAACTCCTCCCACCATCATCTAGCCACCTACCTCACCCATTTGCCCACTCCCTCATCTGCCTCCTCTTGTCCCCTCCCTTCCTCCACCTTTCTCCTTCTTCTCCTCTTAACTACTGGCTAGGAGTTAATGGACTGTTTTGGCTGGTCTCCAGACGGTGAGTGTCACCTCATTAGCCTATAGCGGCTCGCTCCCAGACTGCTGCCTGTATGTGTGTGTTTGTGTGTAGGAGGAGGACTACAACGACGGAATGTCATTGGTCTGCCCCCTCTGCACCCCTTCAACCACCCCGCGTTACACCCCTCGCCATCGCTCCTTCCCACCGCTACAATGAATGGGAAAACACGCATGCATAATTAAATCCATAGTCTCGTCCTCACTCCACCCGCCCTTCCCTTCTCCCTTAAAAAAAAAAAAGAAATGCTCCTGCTTGGAAGTTTGCCACCAGGGGAGAAAAAAAATGCTTGGAAGTAAGAGAGACGTGGCCAACCTCGCACCCTTGTACGGACCTTACTCCCTTTCATCCAGGCCCGCCGAATGGCAGGGTGGCAACAGCGGGCGAATGTAAATGCCAGCCGGTCCTGCCAGTCAATTACACTGCAACAAAGCTAATTGTTTGTTTGGTGCATACTGAAAAAAAGAGAAAGAGGAGAAAAAAAAAGATGCAAGTCTGGCTGTTGATGGGGCTTTTGTTTCAACACAGATGCAAAGTTCCTGTTTTTTTCTCACGGGCCAGACAAGACGCCGACTGAACGTGTGAATGGTGAGACCACACTTCAGTCGCTCACTCCTGGAAAACGTAAAGACGGATTAACGCGCGCACGCAGTTATTACATTCAAAACCAGGGAATTACTGGAGGATTTAGATAGATTCTATAAAATTTAATTAAAAGTTAAATTTCTCACAACAAGCTATGCATCCGTTTAGTCCTGAGTATGATGATTTAAAGTTAACAGTGTCGGATCAACCTTTCAAAACTGCAAATTAGGTGTACCACAGGGTTCCATTTACGGACCACTGCGTTTCTGTTTCTATGAAAAGTTCTTTCTCAAATCGCAGCAAAACTGTCAGTAGTTTTTGAACCTGATTTTTTCTCAGCTCGCTCTAAGCGAAGCAGGAATATTTAAAGCCAACAAAGTGGCATCATCATAAAATCTGGAAAATGCAACACTTTAAGCACCTTCTCAGCTTTGGTGAGAATTAAAACAGTATGGGCCGCTCTTTTCATTGACTGTAAATTGCGAAAATAAGTTGGTAGATGTTGAAAGTTCCAGTTATTGATAAATGGGCAAATATATATTTCCTTACAGGACATCTAAAGAACTGCGTACAAATATCCAGGCGGAGATTTGTAACTTAGGTCATAAAGGGCTAATTCTGCACTGTCTGGCCTTACACCGTCTCGGTGCTGCCTTCTGTGGGTCGAACGGTGACCGTTGCAGATGAATTTTCCTATTGGTCAAAACGATACAGCTTGGTTGACGTTTTCGTCACTCAGCCCAGCGTTTGGGTATAAAATCATCTCACTTAGACACACATTGATCAATAGCATTTCTAAACTTTTCACATGTGTGATTTATTTGCAGTGTTTGCTGCAGGACGTCTGTGTGAGACTGATTGCCGCGCTGAGGAAGCGATGGAGGCTTACAGCAACTCTCGCTCCTCGCTCAGTCTGGACAGATACTGCAGTTTTATTGTTGCTTTCATCGTCAACATTTCCAGTAACAAAAAAATAAAAAGTTGCTAGATTTGTGACTAGTTGCTTTTTTGAAAAAAGTCACTATAAGCATCTGAAAAGTTGTTTGGCTTAAGTTTAGTGTTATTACTGCTTTAACATAAAGCTGAGTCTGCAAATGTGTTTTCTGCTGGAGGGTCCATATGCTTGACACAACAATTGCTTTTATCTAAATGTAAGATTTTTCATGTAGTTTCTGATGAAATACATTTAAAAATGCGTGATATTTACAGTATACCTAGTTAAGCCAAAAAACTTGACTCACCATTCAGATATATTACAAAAAAAATGTTAAATTTAAAAGTTGCAATCATAAAACTTTATAAACTTACATTTTATTGCTAGAAATACTAGATATGTTTTAAAAAAATATGCATAAAATAAAAGTTTAACTCTACCGTGTGGGTGTAAGTGACCTGCTAAAGAGAAATGTTGCTTGTAAAAATGTTAAATAAGCCCAATGTTAGGCTTTAAAAAGTCTTATTTGGAGTCATAAGCCGATGGGATTCAAGCATAGTGAGGAAAACAATAATTTAAAGTAGCTTGAACAATAAAGCTTTAGAACTGAAGGCATAATATTAATAAAAGGAACCCCCCACTTCCCCCCCTTTAATACGGTCGTCAGGTTCTTGTGAAAGATCGCCCAGTTGGGGCAACAAGCTGAGAGCAAAGTGACAGGAACAGAAAGGGGGAAAAAGAAAGGAGTGTAATAAATAAGCTAAAGGAAAGACCACATTGTGAGAAAAGGGCAAACATAGCGGGAGCGGGAGGAGGTGGAAACATTAAGCGGGGGGCGCGGTGTGCTGACTGGAGACCAGCCTGCTCATTTTTCATCAGACAGATGAGCCACTGTGTCGCGTTGTGTCGCTGCGGTTTGTCTGCAGCCCGCTCGCCGACCGCCCCGCGCCGCGGCTCTCTGCGGGGCGCCCGGTGCGTGCCTCCGTGTGCGCACACGTGTTCTGTATGTCACTGCGTGTACGTTTAATGCGCAAATGTGGCATGACTACATGAATGGAAGCGGCCTTTGAGCGCCGGCGCAAACGATGCGCGCATCTGCTCAGAGGTGGGTAAACTTTACATCCTGAATTGAAAAAGGTGGGGAAGTTGAATTTGGGTGGATTAACCCTCATCTGCATCCTTGGTTTCCCTGCTTTGTCCTGGCCAGGTTTTTTCCCCCAGTCCTCATCCTCGGGGCCGGTGTGGCTAATGATCTGCAGGGCCATTCAGCGTGCCATTCGGGACCCACTCGCCGCAGAATGAGCTCCCTCCCCATCCGTGCTGCTCGGTGACCTCAATGAGGAGCCTGTTGTCCTCCTGGCTCAGTTAAAACGCTCGCCTCTTTTCACTGCCGTGAGAGTTTACGGAGGAGAAGGCACGGAGACTCGGCGGGGGAAAGAAGAAAGAGGGCCCGCTCTTCGCCCGCATTAGTATGCGGTGATTAGAAACAAACGCACACACTGACACTGAGCGTGCTCTTGTCGGCGGGACCAACATGGACGCCGAGAGATACAAGTGAGCTGGGTCACGCACAGTCGACCGCGCTCACACACAGCGCTCTGCTCGGGTCCTCATTGTTCCAGTCTGGGCCGGGATCCCACTTGATTCCCCTCGTCTTCAAACCCTGACAGACGTACAGAGTCTTGAGTGCGCCTTAAAGAAAAGAGCGCAACATTTAATTGTTTGTGCAGACGTTTCAACTTTGCCCCTTCTCACCTTTTTTTCCTCCTCTTTCCTTTTTGTCACGTTCATCCATGTGTTTGCGGTTTTCTCTACCTGCCAGCGGTTACTTGATAGGGAGGCTTTCAGCTGCCGCTGTAGGGCCAATAAGAAATGCCTCCCTTGTTCCAATTATGAGATAATCATTATGGTGTCACAGAGTGTGAAGCGAAGTTGGAGATGACTTAAGATTTCTGCTATTTTCTTCTGCCTGGGCAGAGAGTTTCAACGTCAAGATGTCTCTGTCTTTGGCACAAAGCGCATCCCTAACTGTACTATTAAAATCAAAAGCGAAGAACCAGTTTGTCCACAGGTTCAGAGCTCTCAAGTCATCATCGTCTCGTCCGGTAAATGTTTAAACCTCCCTCTATTGTGTTTTGAATTTCTGCAGAGGATCGCAGCCGACAAATCAAGTTATCTGTCACCGGCTCGTCAGTAGAGCTCATAAACTCTCTTTTTAACAGCAGTCAGGATTCATAAACACCTTCTGCAACAACAGTGATGCCTAATCACAGGATATGACAATGATCTTCAGATTTTTTTTTATCATCAGTTCAGTTTATAAATGCCAATCGTGTTCGTTAATGCTCCCACCGACACTGCGGACAGGATTTAAACACACCCCTTCAAGCAGGAGGTATTCAGAGCTACAAATGACTTTTCAAGTTCGGCTGAAAAAATGTGAATGTAAATGCTGAATACCAGTGATATTTACACAGAAGATGGGGAAATAATCTTTAAATATCAGTATATTTGGGCACTGGGTGGTTCAGTTAGTTGTGCCGTCAACTCAGGTGTCCTGGGTTTAATTCCTGGTCTCGGGCCATTTGCTGCACGTCTTTCTCTTCTTTCCAAGCCCTATTACCTGTCAAAGGTCACTAGGGTCAACAGCTGTTCAAAAATAATAACATATTAGCATAGTTTACAAACCATTCAGTCACTGTTCAGTGTCTCAAATCATGATTTCCAACATCGCCTGAGAACGGGACGATCTGGAATTATAAACTCGAGCCGGAGATGTTGATAGATGAGTCGGGGTTTATAAACAGATCTGCAAATGTCTTCATTTAAGTTCAGTTAGTAAGACAAATTCAGTCTAATGTAGCATCACATTTCAACAAATATCAAGACAAATGGGCCGAGTTCCATCCAAATTTAGTTCAGACAAATCCAGTCACATGTAAAAAAGTGTTTTCCCGATTCCTGATTTCATATTTTTAGGCATGTTTGTCACACTTCAGTGTTTCAGTGAACGTCAAGCCAATTTAAATGTTAGTCGAAGGCGACACAAGTTAGCACAAACTGCAGTTTTTAGATGAAGTATTTCATTATTAAGGGAGCAAAAAATGTAAATGTATATGACCTTGAAAAAAAAATGCGATTGCTCCCTAAACCTAGTAACTGGTTGGACCGACTTTAGCAGCAACAACTTCAATCAAGCGTTTGTGATAACTTGACTTTTGCAAACCCAGAAATGGTTCAATGCAGTCGAAACTCAGAGGTTTAGAAAACACCGCCGGGTAGAAAGTTGCTGGATCTTTGACTCTGCAATAGTCCCTCACACAACACTGATACAGAAAGAACCTGCAGCGTTGTTTTCTCTTTTGTGGTCTGTTCGGTTTATTTATTATTTATTTCACCAGTAGCGACATGTGTAGCCGCATGTCTTCTGGTCTGATTAGGAGAGATGGCATCCGTCCCACTTTGTGGTGACAGAAAACTGGAACTCGGTATCGGGTCCAGCGCAAGCCTGAGCGGTGACTCTCTACCGTAAAGTGGAAACGGCGTGTCTGCGGCGCATTCTGCTCCTCGGTTCTTGATTTATCGCTCGTCGGGAGAGCACCATCTCAAAGATGGCGCCCCCTCCGTCGAACGGTTCGTCTTCCCGTCACCCCTGCTTTCCTTTCGGCCAGGTCAGGTGCCAGCTCGTTGCGGCGATGCCAAAAATTGGCATATTAATGTGTGTGTGTGAGATTTGGGGAGGGGTTGGCGGCGGCGGGGGGCATCGCCAGTTGGCAGGCTGGCACACAAAGGCTGGCACGATAAGATCCTCCCCTCTTCTGCGGGCAGATTTTCTCGCCCATATCTTTTGTTGGGCTTGTTTGGGTTGCAGCTCATCCTGATAAAGGCCACTTTGTTTAGACAACAAAGCGCGAGGGAGGGAGAAAAGACAGAGATAGAGAGACAAAGAGATAGAATGAGAGAGGGACGGGGGTCGTTTAATAAAGGCGGCAAACGAAGGAGGGAGGGGGGGGGGGGGGGGGGGTGTCACCAAAACAGATGGAAACCTTAAAGGGACAAAAAAGCAGATAGGGTCTGAAAATTAAGGAGGAAAAAAAGATGATGTAGCTTGAGCTCTTCGCCAGATAGGATACCCTGAATAGTAGATGTTGGCATGTGAAAAAGATACAATGGAGTCGGGATACAGTTGCAGGCGCGGGGACAGCGATAGGCAGATAGCGAGGAGAAGAAAGAGGGATCTGGGAGAAGGGAGCAGGTTCTGCTGGCTGCCTGGAAGCCGGCCTGAGCGCTGTGAGGTCATCCTCCAAGCTGTGAATGATAGAAACCAGGAGCACAAGAGGACACGAGACAAACACACACACACACATTACATTACATTACATTACATACCAGCACATGTACAGTCAGGGAGCGGCGCGGCCCTGCTGCACACGTGCTCACGCCTGCAGGTTTCCAAGGAAGGACAAACTTTCCGGAAGAGGAGAAAGTCTGTTTGGCCACCTCAAATATTTACTCAGGAGCAGATGTATTGTCGAAACATTACGCATCAGAGCCGCTCCGTAATTAGGTGGATATTTTTCTCCCTGCTTCTCCGGGAGTCGTCCACCCCGCTCTCTCCCTCCACCCCGCCTCCCGCCTCCCCGAGGCTGCTGAAATGCATCTTGGCTCGGGACCCGCGCCTCTGGCAGCCAGAGCGCTATACATGTGCACAGAACCCTGCTCGGCATATAAAATGGCTGCCAGACAGGCTTCTCCTCCTGAAATGTCGACAGCGGTATGCATCTGCAGGGCGTGCGTGGGGCCCGAGCGAGCGAGCGAGCGCGTGCGTGCGTCGCTGTTTCTGAACGTGTCTGCAAAGTGTTTGCGGGCTGCAAAAACTCGCACCGCCGCCATCAGAGAAGGAGGAGGAAAAAAAATATATAGCAAGAAGAAGGAGAGAAAGTTTCCCAAACTATGTGGCCAATTTAACCCACAGTCTCTTCATATGCGTGCGTGCGTTTGCGTGTGTGCGTGTGTGTGTGTGTGTGTGTGTGTGCATATGTGTTCCACGACTTAGTGGGAACAGAATGGGTACAGTGCCAGAAATTGAGGAGGAGGGTGGTTTGGAGCCAGAGTGTGTGAGTGTTTTAGTGATTATAAAATCCAGGCGAGTAACACACTTGGGTGTGGAGAAAACCTCATAAGCACTCAGAAACTTTCTTGCCGAGCCAGATTTCTGTTGCCATTACCGCTAATTGCCCTAATCGTTACAGTGGTATGATAAGTATCCCACCGGACAAGAAGGTGTAAGAACTCGTGGACACATCCAAAAATACCCACAAGCCCCTTCTGCTGCTGCTTTTTTTCCCCCACCCCTTCTCTCTCTCTCTTTTTATTTTTATTTATTTTTTATTGCTGAGTAACAGCAGATAATCTGATTCAAACGCTGTGCTGTTTCTCCCCTTCCTTCGTGAACCGGTTTGTTTATTTAAACAAGTGGCGGGGGAAGGAGGGTGCCAAGAAATGTTGTTTTTGGAAAAGAGCAAATGTGTGTGTGTGTGGGTGTGTGTGTGGGCGTGTGCGGGGGTGTGTGTGTGACTCGGTGTGTCGGGGTGTGTGTGCGTGCGTGTGTGTGTGGCGTCTGGCCTTGCCAAGCTCCCAGGGCAAAGCTGAGGCTCCTCGACCGCAACTGTTTATTTACAGGTTACTCTGCTGTTTATTTGAAGACTATCAGATCGGCTGGACCTCTGCACAGGACACCTTTTTAGATGCAGATAGCCGGGCCCCGGGCCCCGGGCCCCTAATAACCCAGTACTCCACTGTACTATATATGAGCAACCTTATATAAATTTAAAAAAAATTAACAGTTTGTGTTTTATATTTAAAACAAACAACAGGCGCATCTAAATAAATCATAAAAGTTCATTTAGATCAGTATTCTAAAAGATTGTTTCATATTTTTATGTCAAAGATAACCTGAGTAAATACAAACAAAAGCTATTTCTGGAATTATGTTTTTTGTTTTTTTTTACTTATTAAGTAGAAAAATGCTGCAAAAACCCACCGGAATCTATAGTTCGCCAAAACAGAACCAGTTTGGCCCAAAAAGTAACTTTGATATAAAGAAACAGATGAAATCTTTTACATCTTTTAGGGTTACAGAGTCATTTCTGAGCCGCAGTTGGAGCCAAATGGAGAAAACATGAAGCGGTGGTTGGAAATAAACTCATATTACTGCAAGATAATTCAGGCTCATTCAGGAGATCTCAACAGAACAACATCTGAAGAACTGAAGGCCTTACATGGCTCGGTTAAGGTCCGAGTTCACGATTCAACAACAGGAAAGATAGAAAAAAATGGCATATTTGTTGGAGCGCCAAGGCTAAAAGTAATACTGGTGAAAAAGAACGCAAAGTTCGTCTCATGTTTCCCAAACAAGAAGGAAAAAGTGGGACATTTTGTAAGGTTTCTGCCCCGACAGCATTTTAAATCGATATTCTCATACCTGTAGCTAAACAGGGTGGTTGCAGTGTGATATGGAGGTACATTACTGCCATTATTGATGGAGCATTGAATTGTGTTCAATTTGTAAAGAGTTCACTTTTTGATCTCAAGCTTAGGTGCACTTGGGCTGAAAGACTAAAAGAAAACAGCATGAAGGGTTTGCAGTGGTCTAGTCAAAGTGTGGCCTGAAGTTTGATGGAGATGCATGACGTTAACCGGGTGCTCAGATTCATTAACAGCGAATAAAAACACTTGATGTGAGTCGTTTCTGCTAAGGCTCATACCAGTTCCTAGATGCGGGAGGTAATTAAGTTTTCACAGCGCAACAGTTTTTTTTGGTTGACTGCTTTACTTTAATATATGATTTATTTATCAACAGTTTCCTTGTCTTTTGTGTTTTATGCTTTTCTTGGGCATTATTTGCAACCTTTCAGTAAAAACTTGGAGAAAATATGTAAGGGAGCCGACACTTTTATCCAGAAGAGAGTATTTTGCAAATTTCTCCTTTCACTTTTTCAACCTAATTATGACAGAAATTAACCTTTTGATTCTAATACATTGACCTGGACATGTAACTGGACTGTGGCAGGAAGCTGATTTTTAGCCAAAAAAACACTTGAGTGTCACCAAGGGGGTAAAAAAACCCCAGAGAGCCCAACGCTGCCCTTCTTGGGTCAAAGGTAAAATGTAATGCAATAGGGGAGGTGTTCCCGGCTCCGGCTCAGGCCTGGCAGATGTGCCATATGCTTGCATCCCACCTTGAGTCATCCAGGTGGTCTCTCCTGGTGCTACAGCGGGGCCTCATGCTGGAAGATGCCGCCTGCGATCTCTAATTGCTGCGACCATCTGCTCTTTTTGTCATGCCTGCCTGTTCGGCTCACAGAGAAGCAGGAGAAGATGAGAAAAGCACAAACAAAAAAGCAGAAAACTCTGATCTGATCGAACCGAGCCGGAGCGTCCCCCCGTCTCCCACCTTCTGCTCCACCTCTCTTTACCTCGCCGCTGCGCTTTTCTCTCCGCCCGCCTGCGTCGCTCCCTCTGCGCGGCTCCCGGGGAGGAGGCATGGAGTTGGCAGTCGTAACTAGACTGATGGATGACTCTGAAAGTGGAATAGAGACGGGGGGGAGGTGGAGGGGCGGCGAGGGGCGGGCGCACCAAGTTCCCTGCAATCACTTTATGGACATGTGCTACAGTAAATCCACACAAACCTCCACTTGCCCACCAAAGCTCCTTCACACACCACGTCTCCGTGCAGCAACTCTCGATTTATTGATGCAAAACGTCGGATATTAGTTGGCTGACAACCGCTCTGAGCGCGAAGTGAACAACTTGCGCAGATTTTAGTGTCAACGACGCCTAATCTTCTGGTAAATTTGATGATTTAGTTCTCCTTAGTTTTACCAGATTTACAATGGAGCCCTTCCCACAATTTTCTGGACGCAGCTTCTCAGCCCATTCGCATTGCTACTTTTATTTGATTTTATTGATTTACTTTTATATTTTGTAAGGAAAAAAATGTGACAATTTAAATAAATTACTACTAGAAAAAGCTTAAAAATCATGTATGATAATTAATTTCAGGAGCGAAACGTCACGCTGACAAAAGTGAAAATCTCTGAAACAATTTATTAATTCCTATAAAATAAAGTCTAGGAAAGCCTTTTTTACTTCATTGTTTGTGTTTCTAAGTTATTCAAGGAACATTGGATTAGTAATAAGTTTCTGGGATTCGAAAGTTGTTTGGTTAAGCTCAACATAATCAATTTTAAAAGCATTTTCTATTGATTGAAACATTTGAAATGTCGAGGTATAAAAACGATGGTCAAAAGTCACGTTTTAC